>NC_053026.1:294593712-294783614 GCF_003073215.2 Triticum urartu | reverse complement strand
GAATTCTTATGCTCTCGAGAGAAGCCACTAGTGAAACCTATGGCCCCCGGGTCTATCTTTATCATATCAATCTCTTACCACTTAGTTATTTACTTTGCCATTTACTTTCCCTTTATTTTACTTTGCATCTTTATCATAAAAATACCAAAAATATTATCTTATCATATCTATCTCTCGTAAGTGGCCCTATAGGGATTGACAACCCCTATTTGCGTTGGTTGCGAGGATTTATTGTTTTGTGCAGGTGCGAGGGACTCGCGCGTAGCCTCCTACTGGATTGATACCTTGGTTCTCAAAAACTGAGGGAAATACTTACGCTACTTTGCTGCATCATCCCTTCCTCTTCGGGGAAAACCAACGCAGTGCTAAAAGAGGTAGTACCCCCCTAGGGCCCATGCGCCTAGGGTTGAGGGGAAACCCTAAAGGGGCGCCTCCCTTGGCTTTGGGGGCAAGCCCCCTCCCCTTGGCCGCCGCCCCCCCTCTAGATCTCATCTAGAGGGGTCGGACCCCTTTCCCCTTCGCCCTATAAATAGAGGGGAGGAGGGAGGGAAGCAGCACCTCATCCAAGGTGCAACCCTTCCCCTCTCCTACACCCCTCCTCCTCCGTTGAGCTTGGCGAAGCCCTGCCGGAGAACTGCAAGCTCCACCACCACACCGTCGTGCTGCCGGAGTTCTTCCCCAACTTCTCCTTCCCCTTTGCTGGATCAAGAAGGAGGATACATCCCCATGCTGCATGTGTGTTGAATGTGGAGGCGCCGTTGTTCGGCGCTTAGATCGGAATCAACCGCGATTTGAATCGCTGCGAGTACGACTCCTTCATCCGCGTTCTTGTAACACTTCCGTCTCGTGATCTTCAAGGGTATGAAGATGCACTCCTCTCTTTCTCGTTGCTAGTCTCTCCATAGATTGATCTTGGTGATGCGTAGAATTTTTTTAATTTCTGCAACTATCCCCCACATGTATCTCTTCCTTTCCTAGTCTAAATGATTTAGATGTCGCTAATCAACAAATTCGACAAAGGTAATTTTGTGCTAAACTGTTTATAATTATGTGCCTTGGTTACCGTGCCAAAAATACTACACCTACATAAAGGAATGGAGGGAGTACTGTGTAACTGGGCTCTAGTGCAACAGTGAATTCAGCCCATCCCACCTAAGCCATATCCTTCCTCTATAGGAGACAGAGAGGTGTGTGGCGCACATGCAGGACGCCATGGCTGTGGATGTCGTCCATGTTGCCCCCTGGACCTATAACTACGTCCACCTGAAAGAACATGTGGTGCCCCCATGTGTGGTTTTGGTAATTGATGACAATCTCTATGAACTAATGGTTGCATTGAGTTATATTTGTAGGATTTATCCATAGGCTTTTCTTGAAGTCCATTTGTTAATTTCAAGGAGTTTATGTGTTGGCCAAGGTGCTTTTCAAGGATTTATCCAAAGATTAAACATGTGAGAGTTGAGCTTATTGCAAGCATGTCTTGAAGAAGAAGATTGTGTGAACATTCATGTTTATCTTCAAGATGTCATCCTAATGAAGAGAGTGAGAAAGATTTAAGGTTGATCAAGACTAAGTACAATGAGTGATTCAGGTTGATCAACACACAAAGCGTAGAAGATTTACCAAGTGGGATCATGTGATCCCATGGTATGATAAGCATTGTCCATCAGTGGCAGAGCCAGGATTGAAGCAAAGCCTAAGCCCAATTTTTTTTCGGCAACAAGGGAAAACTTTGGCACTTATAACTACCCGAAATCATGACATTTAAAAAAGATTGTATGCAATAACAAACAAAATAAACCTCAATTGTTCAATAATTCAATAATTTAATCTTAGTGCTTAACAATCCAAAAGAAGAGATAAAACATGATAAAACCAGAAAGGCAGAAATAATACAGGGATATAAGAGTACCAAATCAGTTGTTTATTTGATTTGTGCCTTTCATAACATGATCAACAGCGGAAGAAGAAGCAACACCTTCAAGACATCAAACATGTAATTTCATAAGAAAAAGGCATAAACATAGTGAAATGCTAATGAATAATTAAAATATAAAACTTACCTCTACGAGGAGGTAGAAGCATTGCGCGATCCCTATAGCCTTGAGAAACATCTCTTCATCTTCTATTTTCAGCAGTATGAAAAAATTGACATAAAAATGCTTTAGTTTCAAATCGATAATACATATAGAATTAGGCAGGAACGATGACTGAATAGTTGCTTCAAGGTTCAGCTAAACTTTCTTCATATCATACTTAGACAGGAGCTATACATCATTTAAATCGTAGTCCAGAGTCGGGGAGTGGCCGAAGTAGAGTGGCGGCACGGAGATGGGGAGTCCAGATTCAAGTAGTGGCCGGAAGTAGAGCGGCGACGGCGCCCGGCTAGAGCAATAGGCAACAGCGGCATACTGGCAATCCACAATCCTGAGCAGCAGGGAGCAGCCGAGTAGGGGAATGAGGAAGAGCGACGGCCCCGAGCTATGTCGTGGAGACGAGCGGCAAGGAGTGAGGCAGTCCTTGGGACTGGACGGGTGTGGGGAAAGTCGCCGGCGGCGCGACGCACAGGAGGCCAGGCGGCTGTCACGATCGTTCCGCTCCTGACTCGCGTGCGTGCGTGCGATCTTCGGTTCCTAGGTCGTGGTGTAGGAAGATGGGCATCTGGGCCTTGGCTATGTCGTGGGCGAGGCCCCGGGCCCATATGAATAACATAGCATGGTAATAGCTAAAAAGAAAAGCTACGCCCCGGGCCTGGGCCCTGGTGGCCTGGGGTGTAGATCCGCCCCTGTTGTCCATTACGCTTTGTGTACTAACCCATGGTCTATGTGAAAATTCTATGTGGGGTTAGGTATGTTTCCATGGGTTTGCATCAAGAGGAAGATCGCATACAACCCATGAAGGATGACATCAAGTGGTGATCGTCATCAAGACTGCGGTGTGCAAGTTCAAGTGGAACTTCACGATGATATCATGCTCTAATCTTGCCATCCATTGTGGTGACAATGGGCTTGTGAAGATGTGCCAAAGAGTGGCTCGCCCATAGTGGAGTATGGGGGAGCCATCAAGTAGTCTTCATCGAGCCAACGTGTAACATCCTGATTCTCACAATGTTTATGATTTTTTTAAAAAAATCAGGGCAAGAAAATTTTATTTGTTTTATTCCTTAATAAAGCTTAAATTGAACTTTTATAATTTGGTGGATTTAATTTGATCTAATGCGAACTTAAATTTAAATTGAGTTTGTTATTCTCTTTTTTAGTTGGTTTTGGTTTTCTCCCTTCAGCATATTAAATTATGCGCATATGTATTTTGGAACTTCTTTTGAATTTGTTAGCTTCTATTCCTTTTCTAGATTTTCCTAAGAAGGAAAATCTATTTAGTTTCTTTTCCTAAACTCTAGACAATTTCCAATGTCTAATCTGCCGAAATCACTAGTCGAGGAGTATTCGTTGCAAAGATCACTCAAACTCCCCAGGTTGTGACAAGTGGTGCACATGCAGCACGCCACTTGTCGCAACCTGGGAGTTTTCCCTTTTTTCGTAGATCCGTTTATTCAAAATGTTTTATCTCTCAAACCGTGCATCCAATTCTCAAACCGTTTTCATCATTGGATTCCTCGCGTCGAGATTTTGAAAACTAGATCCCATGTTGATAGGTTTTGACAAACTTTAAAAAAAAACGGCTGAAAAAATCGAGACGAAAAAACCGAATTGGGAGCACGTGTTTTTTCCCTTTCCGAAAGAGGCACGCCCGTGCCTCTCGCGGAAGCGAAACCATGACTCTTGCGAAAGAAAAAAAAGAGAAAACACGTTTTTTTCGTTTCCGAGGAGGCATGGCTGTGACTCTCGCGAAATCACACCCGTGCCTCTCGCGGAAGCAAAACCGTGACTCTCGCGAAGGAAAAAAATAGAAAACGTGTTTTTTTCGTTTCCGAGAGGCACGGTCGTGACTCTCGCGAAAGCACAACCGTGCCTCTCGCGGAAGCAAAACCGTGACTCTCGAGAAAGGAAAAAAAATAGAAAACGCATTTTTTCCGTTTCCAAGAGGCACGGCCGTGACTCTCGCGAAAGCAAAACCATGACTCTCGTGAAACAAAAAAACATGTTTTTTCGCACAAAAAAATTTCGAAATTTTTTGGTCGAAAAGCTAAGGAAGACCGGTGGAAAACCAAAACGTTGAAAAAACCCAAAAAAATTGTTTAAATAGCCGAAAACGCGTGTGGAAAAATAAAAAAAATAAAATCTGAAGGAAGTGCCCAGAGCGTGACATGTGGCAAATGGCTGAGAGCGCGCCAAGTGGCGCTGATCATTGCGAGGCTCCCGAAGGAGCGCTCGTTAACTAGTGGCTCCCCTAATCTGCCGATCTCTTTTCTTTTCTTTACTCCACCGAATGGGTCAAGCCCATCTCCTTTATCCGGGTCACAGCCCAACCACCCCTCTATTTTTCCTGGTCTCTATTTTCCTCATGGGCCTAGCTGAACTGGCCCAGCTCTCCCACCAAGCGAAAAACCCCTCTCCTTCCTATACATTCACAACTCACATAAGAGGAAACCTCAACAGCCACCATTCATTCTCTCCTTTTAATTCCATATAAACCCATTGGTTTCCAAAACTGAAAGGTCTTATTGTGCGCCTTCAACTCCTCTTCCGTTACCTTAGCAACCCTGCCCTCTCCCTTCCTCTTCCTCTCCAGAAACTCTCTCTCCAAAGAATGGTGCTCCATGGACACCGATGCTCGATTCCGATGATACGGATCATCTTCGTATGAACCCTCGTGCCAGAAGATTCTCCTCCATGCCGCAGCTCCATTCAGAGAAGAAAGGATTCAATCTGGTGACCACACGTGAACAATTTTAAATGCTCGTCAACACTGTTCATCGAGTTCGTCGCATCAACTCATCACACTCGGTGAGTTTCTATCCAGTTCCTTTTGCACGTGCACTAAACCATGTTCAATCTATCTCCTAGACATCCTAGTTCGCCCTATTTCTCGTGTTGGCCGCGCCAACCACGCCATGTTCATGAACTGGTTGTCATCCAATGCCATCACTTGTTTCTTTAGTTTCTATTCATCGTATGGCTTCATGACCAATAGAAGAAATATTCTCTATGGCCATAGAAACCCGTTGTTGGAATTATATTTTTTGTTGGGTCAATCTTTTTGGTTTAGGTTTTATCTAGTGGTTCTTGTTAATTGTAACAATAGTTTTTAATATAGTTCTATATGATTTTGTGTAGATAATTCCGTGCATCATGTAGTGGTGTGGTACATCTTGTAGTAGTTCTTGTGTATTACTACCATGTGTAGTAGTTGATCGGTTAACTTTTATGTTAGTATGATATTTGTATGTTCGTTATATGTCTAGGAGTCGCTCCTACTTACTCTAGATGTGACCGACTAGATTTGTTGTAAGGTTTATTTTATTTATTTATCTTATATTGGTACTTGTCTCAAGTGTTATTTTTGTAGCATGTAGCCTATCTTATGCATGCGTACAATATTTGGTGAACATTCGCCATGTTTGTAATTTTGTAGGATTATTCTAGGCTTTGGTTTGTTTATCAAATCCTGAAATACTTCATGTCTTATTTTAATTTTT
Source organism: Triticum urartu (assembly GCF_003073215.2). NCBI lineage: Eukaryota > Viridiplantae > Streptophyta > Magnoliopsida > Poales > Poaceae > Triticum > Triticum urartu. Next base: position 294,778,015 of record NC_053026.1, on the reverse strand, counting down.
TTTTTAGCTTGGTGATGTTTTAGATATAGTTTAGATATTACTGTTCTTCCATGTCGCATCCTTATTTTATTGTTTTGAAATCATGTCATTCCTACAACAGATGTTTATATATATATTTGTACATTTTGTTGGATAGTTTTGCTATGTTAGAGATCAAATGAAATGCCTTGTTGTTTGGAAATGAGTGCATTATAGTTCATTCTATAGAATATAATTTTCTAGTTATTCCTCTTCTTTTCTATATGTTTGGTATCCGGATTTCATGGTTGGATGCTTTATGTCATGATTCGTATTTGAATTGCTATATATAATTTATTCTTGTGACATAGAACTTAGTATGCTACATCTTGGTAATTATCATGTGTGATCATTTACCTTAGTTTATTACCTTGCCATGCTAGAACTTGTTCAAACATTGTATGCATGTTTTATTGTATGATTTCCATGTGTTATAACATTGCTAGGATTTACGATATGATGGTGTATATTGTTAGACCTTGCTTGGTAGAGATACATGCTAGTTGTGTATGATTTCATCTTGCTTGACAATACCATTCCATGATGTTGTGACTATGTAACTAGAGGATAGTGTGTGTATCAATTCATGTTATAGAACATTCCTGCTTATGTAGCTTATGTCTTTACAAGTGTAAGTTGTACTTGGTAGAAATGCATGTTGTCTCTGTTATTCATGCTATGATATTTCATTGCTTGATTTGGTTGACGTCATGATCTAGTTGTTTACTTTCCTACAGGCTTAGTATGCTTCCTCGATGTGCTTATATGTCACAACTAGAATGTACGGTGGTGTGCTATTGCCATACTTGATAGTCGTGTTTGGTGATATCAACTAAATCTCATAGTTATGAGTTGTATTATATTAGTAGCATATTTTGGTATCTTGTGTGATGATCACCCATGCTTAGCATCATATCGGGTTTATTTTACTATTGCATTTGTTGTGTGCATGTCCTTTGTCATACCTATTATATCTAGTTATTGCATCATTGTATGTCTAGCCTTCATTCATGCAAGTGATCTTTAATGTCTTATTATGTTCCATGTGCTATAGTTGAGTACTTATAGTCTCCTGTGCTTCTTGTAGATGATTATCCTTGTCACATGTTAGTATTACAAGTGTTTAAATACTTGTTGCTATTACGAGTGTTTTAATACTTGTTGCTATGACTCGTCATATGCTTAGGAGAAGTCATATGTAATGTTATTTGAGTTGTACTTTCCTAATAGGCTTAGCGTGCACAACTAGTTATGTTATTACAAGCATGTGTAGATAATGCTGTCGCTGGTGGTTATTGGATATTTGTTTCCTCCTTATTTTAAAGAGCATGTACTGCTTTAGTGTCTTCTCATGATCACTTGCACATTTGGTGTCGTGCTATTAGTTAAGACCTATTCATGATTCTCGATTCACATGCCTTGTATGATGTGTGTCTTACTATTAATGGTTTGATTACCTTTCACCTTAGTGTTAGTTTGGCTTTTGTTGTGGAATGCTTGCTATTAGATGCTTGGTGGATTCATATCCTTTAGTTAATGTTTGATCATTATAAATATTTAGAGTTATCTAAATATTTATTTGTGGTTGATTATCGCTCTTAATCATATCATGTCTAGGATAGTTGTTCATCCTTTTGTTCCATGTGTTGTATAGTTTCTTGCTAATTGTTTGACAAATGATTTGATTTGATGTTATGTACTTGGTCTATTTTCTTTTAATAATGATTTAGGTCTAGACCTAGATCAATTCAATTCATTTTATTGAATGATGTTGTAAGTGCATCTAGTGCCACCCCTAGTTGGTTTTGGAGTATTGACGACAAACCTGGTTGAGGGACTAATGTGTTTGTGAGAATTGCAGGATAACACAGGTAGTAATCCCTCAATGATTCGGTTTTCCTACCGGAGATGACCCCTAAAAATGTATGAAGACATTTAAGACAAAGGTGGTATGTGAAGATATTCACATTGAAGACTATGACAAGAGAAAACCTTGGGTGAAGACTATGGAGCGCGAAGACTTAGTTGTTTCGTTGTTTCCTTTTCTTCTTTGTTGAGTCATAGGAACCACCGTACTGTTAAGTGGGGTCCAAGTGAACCAGTCAGAATGACTGAAGTGATGCTTAACCAAAATCCTATGTCTTCGAGCGAAGACAATGAGAGCAAATCTTATCCAGAGCTGGATAAGTTAGCTTTGCTTGTAGCCCAAGTAAAGTTGTCGTGTGTGTCTGAAATCTGACCGTTGGAACACGTGTCAGTTCCTTAGTGACCCAGGGTCATTTTGGACAAATCAGGTCGGGTTGCCTAGTGGCTATAAATAGCCCACCCCCTACACCATAAATTGGTTGGCTGCTCAGAGTTAGTGCACGACTTTTGTCGTTTGAGAGCAACCCACCTCGAAGCCTTTGAGAGAGAAATCCTTGCGAGGACAAAGCCCTATACACCCAGAGCCAAAGAGTGTTAGGCATCACTGAAGTCTTCCTGTCTGTGTGATCTGAAGACTTATTACACTTGAGGAATGTGAATCCTTCAGCCGGTTAGGCGTCGCGTTCTGAGCATCCAAGAGTCATTGTGGATCGCCGGTGAACGAAGTCTGTGATGGTTTGGAAGTCTACCTTGAAGACTTACCAGAGTGATTGGGCGAGGACTGGGTGTCCTTAGCTCAAGGGGAATAAGGTGAAGACGCGGTCTTCTTAGTTAAATCTCAGCCTCCCTAACCAGACGTACAGTTGTCACAGCAACTGGAACTGGTCCAACAAATCATTGTCTTCAACGAGCCACTGGTTCTATCCTTCCCATATCCTTATTTGCAGTTGGTCCTTGTGTAGTCATTGCCGGTTTGCATTATCTTTTTGTCTTCACTGTGTGATTTCTTGTTCTAATTGGCTTCATACTATCTTCCATCCTGATCCATACTGCCTAGCTGTTATTAGTCTTTGTGCTTTCACTTCATTGGATACTTGACTATGGCTTGCCTAGTGTAGTCTACCTTACACTGCATGGTAATAGGTTTATTTCTATCGTTTGTCTTCGAAACTCCCATGTTTTGAAGACATTGTTAAAAATCACCTATTCACCCCCTCTAGTCGATCACTAGCACTTTCAATTGGTATCAGAGCAAGGTACTCCCTTGTTCTGTGTGATTCGGTTTAACCACCTGGAGTTTTAGCTATGTCGACTGCAGGGATAATCAAAGTCTCCGCTGCGTGCCCCGTCTTCGATGGAACTGAATATCCCTACTGGAATAATAAGACACGCATGCATCTTGAAGCCATTAATGTCGACCTCTGGTATGTCATCAAGAATGGCGTACCCAAGGCTGGTGAAGGTGTCACCGCTACTGATGTCAAGAAGTTTTTTCAACTGGATTCCACTGCTAAGAACATCATCTGTGGTCATCTGACCAAAGGGCAGTATGGCCATGTGAGTGCTCTGGAAACATTTAAGCTAGTCTGGGACTGGCTCTCCAAGGTCAACGAAGGCGTCACAACCCAGAGAGATCAAAGGATCAGTGTCCTTCGCAACCTCTTCAACCACTTCAAGAGAAACGACAATGAGAATGTTCAGCTCACGTTTGATCGCCTCACTGACATCACAAATGAGCTTCAGGCTCTCGGCGCTACTGATATCACCAAGCATGAAATCGTCAAGACGCTCCTGAGATCACTTGACAACTCGTTTGACACCCTAGCCCCGATGATTCAAGAACGCCCTGACTTCAAGAGACTCGATCCGTCTGACATACTTGAAAGGCTCAACACACATGAGTTTCAGCTTTCTGAGAAACGAGATATCTATGGTCCCAACTATGGCCGGACTCGTGCCTTGAAGGCAAAAGCTGTTTCCTCATCTGAAGAAGAATCTGACTTCAGTTCTGATGATCCTGAAGACATTGGAAAGGAGCTTGCTATGCTTGTGAAGAAGTTCCAAAAATTCACCAAGAAGAAAGGCTTCAGAAAGTCTTCACAATCCAGCTCAAGGAATGATGAAGCTTCTGCTCATGACTACAAGAAGAGAACATGCCACAAGTGCAAGAAACCTGGTCACTACATCTCTGAGTGTCCGCAGTGGGACAATGAGAACAAGAAGAACAAGAAGAGCAAGGAATATGATTCTGACGACAAGAAGAAGAAGAAATACTCAAAGTCTTCTTCCAAGTCTTCCTCAAAGTCTTCATCACACAAGAAGAGCTCATATAGCAAGGCTCGTGCGTTTGTTGGCAAGGAAATGGATTTAGAGGAGGAGTCTGCTTCTGAGGAGGCGAAGGTGGAGTCTGAGGAGGAGTCCGATTCTGGCGTTGCAAGTCTGGCTACAGCCTACGTTGCCAAGTCCATCTTCAACACTGAAGACAATGACTTCGTCACCGACGCTGATGCTAATGACAAGGACAACTCTGCTCCCACCTATTGCTTCATGGCACGCGGTGCCAAGGTAAACTCACGCAATACTCACTATCAAACATCCAGTGAAGATGACTCTGATTGTGATTCCAAACCCAGCTACAAAACACTTGCTAAAATTGCAACTGAACAACAGAAAGCTATGGAACATATTCAAAAACTGTTAGACAAAAGCGATGACCTGTTGGATGCTGAAATGACTCGATCTCAGTCCTTAATTGAAGACATAAAAATCTTCATGTTAAGTATGAGGAACTTGAAAGTCGTCACGGAACGCTCTCAACAACTCATGAAAAACTTTCCTATGATTATCTTCAAAGGAAGCAAGATCTTGAGAAATTGAGAGCGGCTCATGAAGATCTTCAAAAGGAAAACGAGTCACTTTGCGCCAAACAGATTAGTCCCGCTTAGGGAGGATTTGAACCACCATGTCTTAAATGCATTGAGCGTGACAACGCTACTTCTATTGCTGGATGTTCTACTGCTGCTACTGTTGCAATATCTTCAACTGTTGATGTGGTAACTAACCCCTCTGCTGAGGATGCCACTGCTATTGCTGATGAAAATGCTAGGTTGAAGACATTGCTTGAAACAGGGATGTACAAAAGTCTCAAAGGGCATCATACACTATGTGATGTCCTCAAAAGGCAGATCCCGAACCAAAACCCTAGGAAAGAGGGTGTTGGGTTCGAAAGGAAAATGAATGCTGATGGCTCTTACTGGAAACCTGAGCAGTACCCCAAAACCACATGGGTTGCTGCAAAGGAACCTTCAGTGGATCCATCCACCCTATCTGGCTTCACTTGTGCTAATCCCATTGTCATTGATGAATCCTTGATGCAAACTATAAACTGTTTAAGAATCAGAATGGTGAAGTGTTTGCCAGGTATATTGGTACTAACTGCAGGAATGGGCCACCTATGATGAAAGTCTGGGTGCCGAAAAAGTGTCTGGAGAATCTTCCTGTGAATGTCGTCATGACACCACAAGTGAAGAAGACAAACCCCAAACCACATGCTTCATATGGTCCAAAGTCTCCATACAGACAGAGGACTCACCTGAGTCGCACTAACGCAAATGTTTTGCAGGGAAACCATACTCAGGCCTATGAATATGAGCGCGTTTCATCAAACCGCCATGTTCATAAGACCCAGAACTACTCTGCTTATTCTTATGAGTACTATTGTCCACCTGCAAGAATATTTACTAGGGCTCCAAAGCCAAAGTTCTCAGATGCTGCACTTAGACTCATTGCTTCGAAGCCACCCTTAAAGATGTGGGTGGCTAAGAAAGCTTAACTCTCTTTTGCAGGGAAATGTCTCCAGCCGAAAATCAAATGCGTCTGAAGCTATTGCTGGGGACCTTAAACATCTTGTAGGGCGCAAGATCAAATGCCCAAATGGTCTTATTATGTATTTTGTTCCTGAGTCGCTTGCTACTTGCCCTATCAGTCCTAACCTCGATCTAAGCTTTAATAATCCTCTTGCTCGTCAAATGTTTATGCTTCACAATGCTCTTCATGAAGCCTATCCCCCTAACTGCACTGTAGGGTATGACACCAGCTGCTTCAGAATGGACTATTGATAGTGGATGTACTAATCACATGACTGGCAAGCGAAGTCTTCTCATGGACTCAACCTTACATCCATCTGACAAAAGTCACATCACATTTGCTGATACTGGTAAAAGCAAGGTATTGGGTCTAGGTAGAGTTGCAATCTCAAAGGATCAGCACATGGATAAAGTGATGCTTGTTGAATCACTTGGTTTCAACTAAATATCCGTCTCAATGCTTTGCGATTTGAACATGATTGTGATATTTGGAAAATATCATTGCCTGGTTCTAATGGAATCTGACAAGTCTCTAGTCTTTGAAGGGTATCGAAAAGATGATTTGTACATGGTAGATTTCTCAGCAGGACCACAGCTTGCCGTATGTCTTCTTGCAAAAGCTTCAGAATGTTGGCTTTGGCATCGGAGGCTAGGGAATGCTGGCATGAGGAACTTGCACACTCTTGCAAAGAAGAAGCACGTCATAGGCATCGAGGGTGTCAAGTTCAAGAAGGATCACTTATGCGGTGCCTGTGAAGCTGGAAAGATGACGAGGGACAAGCATCCCTCGAAGAAAATCATGACAACGACTCAACCCTTTGAACTGCTACACATGGACCTCTTCGGCCCTACTCACTACTCAACCCTTACTACTACTGCTTGTCTCTATGGCTTCATCATTGTTGATGATTATTCAAGATATACATGGGTGCATATAATCCTGTACAAGACTGAAGTGCAGGGTGTCTTCAGACGCTTCACCAATCGAGCCATGAACAACTATGGCGTCAAGATCAAGCACATCCGAAGTGACAATGGCACTGAATTCAAGAACACCGGCCTCGACACTTATCTTGATACATTGGGCATCACTCATGAGTTCTCAGCTCCGTACACGCCTCAACATAATGGCATCGTGGAACGCAAGAACAAAACACTCATTGAGGTGGCTCGAACGATGCTCGATGAATACAAGACTCCAAGGAAGTCCTGGCTTGAAGCTATTGATACTGCATGCCATGTCATCAACCGTGTTTATCGTCATAAGCTTCTGAAGAAAACATCCTATGAACTCCTCACTAGTAAGAAGCCAAACGTCAGTTACTTCAGAGTATTTGGTGCCAGGTGCTGGATCAAGGATCCACATCACACTTCAAAATTTGCACCGAAAGCACATGAAGGTTTTATGCTTGGTTACGGAAAGGATTCGCACTCCTACAGAGTCTTCAACCTCTTTCACTATAAAGTGGTTGAAACTGTGGATGTGCGGTTCGATGAGACTAACGGCTCGCAAAGAGAGCACCTGCCAAATGTGCTAGATGAAATCCCACCTAGTGAATCCATCAAGCTTATGGGAACTGGAGAAATCATACCGTCTGAAGTACAACCTAAAGAGGAACTTATCATCTCTACACCTGATCAGCCTGAAGACAATCCTTCAAACGATGACAATGATCAGCAAGAGCAAAATCTTCGTCCAGTTCATCCTCGTGCTGCAAATGAAGTACAGATTGAGAAGATAATCGATAGCATCAATGCACCTGGTCCACTCACTCGTTCAAGGGCAACACAACTAGCAAATTTCTGTGGGCACTTTGCATTTGTCTCAATATCTGAACCCAAGAAAGTTGATGAAGCCTTCATGGAACCTAAATGGATTCAAGCTATGCAAGAAGAGCTTTAACAGTTTGAGCTGAATAATGTATGGGAGCTGGTCAAGCGTCCTGATCCTCGTAAACACTATATCATAGGCACTAAATGGATATATCGCAATAAGCAAGATGAGCATGGTCAAGTTGTCAGAAACAAGGCTCGTCTCGTTGCTCAAGGATACACTCAAGTTGAAGGAATTGACTTCGATGAAACATTTGCTCCTGTGGCTAGGCTTGAAGCTATACGCATACTGCTAGCCTATGAAAATCATCATAACATCCTTCTGTATCAAATGGATGTGAAGAGTGCCTTTCTCAATGGCAAGATTGAAGAAGAAGTGTATGTTGCACAACCGCCTGGCTTTGAAGATCCAAAACATCCTGACATGGTTTACAAGCTCAACAAGGCACTGTATGGCCTCAGATAAGCCCCTTGTGCTTGGTATGACACAGTCAAAGACTTCCTGAAGAGCAAAGGCTTCAAACCTGGTTCCCTGGATCCCACACTCTTCACGAAGACATATGCTGGTGAACTGTTTGTGTGCCAAATATATGTGGATGACATTATCTTCGGCTGCACCAATCAGAAATACAGTGATGAGTTTGGATACATGATGCCAGAGCAATATCAGCTGTCCATGATGGGTGAGCTGAAGTTCTTCCTTGGTCTTCAAATATGGCAGAAACGCAACGACATCTTCATATCTCAAGAGAAATACCTCAAAGATTGCCTGAAGAAGTTTGGAATGCAAGACTGCAAGGGTTATACGACGCCAATGCCTACCAAGAGTCATCTGGATTCTGACGCCAATGGTAAAGAGTTCGATCAAAAGGTATACCGCTCCATGATTGGTTCTTTGCTTTATTTATGTGCATCTAGGCCAGATATCATGCTTAGTGTTTGCATGTGTGCCTGATTCCAAGCGGCACCAAAGGAATCGCATCACTTAGCTGTGAAGCGAATTCTTCGATATTTGGCTTACACCCCAACACTAGGATTATGGTATCCAAAGGGCTCAGAGATTGATCTAGTTGGATTCTCGGATGCTGATTATGCTGGTGACAAGGTGGATCGCAAGTCTACATCAGGCACATGTCACTTTCTGGGACGATCACTTGTGTGTTGGTCTTCAAAGAAGCAGAACTGTGTATCTCTCTCCACTGCTAAATCTGAATACATTGCTGCTGGATCTTGCTGCGCTCAGCTTCTATGGATGAATCAAACACTCATAGACTATGGCATTCATCTTAAGCAAGTGCCACTCTACTGCGACAATGAAAGCGCCATCAAGATCGCCAACAACCCAGTTCAACATTCGAAGACAAAGCACATTCAGATCCGTCATCACTTTCTCAGAGATCATGTCATGAAGGATGATATTGATATCATTCACGTCAGCACTGAAGAGCAACTGGAAGATATCTTCACAAAGCCCTTGGATGAGAAAAGTTTTTGCAAGTTGCGGTGTGAGCTAAATATCTTGGAATCCTCAAATGTCCTGTGATCATGCACACATCCTAACACTTATGCATGTTGATGACTTATATGTGCAAACACACGAAGTAACGTATATCTTCAACTAATGAAGACTTACACTCTAAGTGTGAATACATTAACGCGGAATTTGACTTCGGAGCGCCACGATAATTGTGCGCTGTGTCTGGGTCTAATACTTCCTATACGGTGCATAACGCCACCACCAAAATTTTGTTTGGAGTATTTTCTATTGGCGTGACATTCGCAAAGTCTTCACATTTGGTTTGTCTTCAATGTTAACATGGCTTCATGTTTATCTTCAACATATTGATTTGGTTTGTGTCCTCTACAACATTCACTTATAGCTATGTCTTCTAGTTGAATCTTTTGAACTAAGTGAATGTGATCGGACCCTAACCTTTCTATGCTCCTGTCTCAAATCTATCTATCCAAATCATATGCATTCTATTGAAACTGTCGAATGTCTTCTCTTTGTCCTTGTCAGCAGAAGATACAGAGACAACCATTAATCTGTTTTCAATGCTCAATCCTTTTTACCTGAAACCCGGAGAAGCGGGAATGACCACCCGACAATCCAGGCGTACATGGGAATGTGGAACAACCTCCGATGTGTTGCATGATCGCCACGTGTCCTTCAGATGTGAACCGCCAGGGGCACCTGCGTAATAACGCTGTGCCGTCCCTGTCCCTATAAATACACGCCTCACCCCAGTCATTATCTCTTCTTCCACTTCTCTCTCGCACAAACCCTAGTGCCACCGCTAGCCCTCGACGACACCAACGACGAAGCGCTTAGCTGCCGCGACCTCACTGACGCCGTCATCACGCCGGCCGCGGACATCGTCTTCTCCACCGTCGCCGTAGGTGTCCTCCGTTGCCAAGTTAGGGCACGGAAGGTCGAACTGCTTGGCCTCATCTCCTACTCTATCTAGCAATTCCTCGAGTGGTAAATAAAAACTCTTTTTACAGTCTTTTTGATCCGATAGATTCATCCTTTTCAACCACAAGTGGTTTCTGTTGCTACAAAGTTGGATCTATCTTGTTTTGCATCTCATAGCATGCCTAGTATGTTCACTTATGCTTCACAAAGTAGTTAGATTCCTCACTTGTACTTATTCGTGGATTCGTACAAATCTGGAACCAACTCTCTACATATGAGTGAATGTCTTCGCACTATGAGGTCAATGTCTTCTAAACTGATTTATCTTCAAAATCTTCTAAGAATGCATATGACCTCTTCCCCTTCCCTCGCATCTCTAATGCTGTCACAGGTACATGTCCGTGGGAGAATCCCTTGGTTCTCATAGTCTGCATTCATTTGCAGAGTTCTTACAGCATCACATAAATTCTCCTGAAGCCAGTTCCTGTCTGACCAGCAGACGAAAGACTTTGACAGTACTGAAGCCTTTCAGTCTAAACTTCATGGCAAAAGAGAAATCAGCAAGGAAGGGTGGCAGACAACGCCGTGGGGGGTACATCAATGGACCTGCCCGAAGATCTCTATGAACTATACAAAACTGACCCCGAAGAAAGCTATGGTCAGCGCAAGACACGAATCCAATGGATTCGAAGATACTGGGCCGAGCAATGGTTCAAGTACAGATTCGTCACCAAGGAGTATGCTGAAAAGAATGCTCTCACGCGTCCTTGGGGAGATATTCTCTATAAAAATCTTTAACCCAAGACCAGAACTGAAGCCATTGCTCAAGGATTTTACCCTTGCATGATCCGAGGGCCACGACCTACTGATGTCGACCCATCGTCATTGCTATGGTGTCGAGATGACAATCTGTTCAAGCGCAACTATCAGTCTGCAAAGAACTCGGCCAAGGAAAACAAGAAGTCTTTGGGATTAGACTTCAACCTAGGCCCCTCTGCGCCACATGCTGACGGCACACGCGAAGTTGAACCTAATCTTGTTGGGCCCTTCTACAACTTAGAATGTCTCATCACTCACATTCAGATTCAAGGGGCAGCCGTGGACCACTCTGCAGATGACGCTGATTCTGACGAAGCGCCTGCACCACTGAAGCCTGTGAAGCAAAAGAAACCAAAGGCTTCAAAGCCCTCCTCTGCACCAAAGGTCTCACGGGCGATGCCTCTGGCCACTGCACCTCCTGAAGCCAGTGTGCAGTCTGAAGATCTCTCTCGCATCTCCAAGTCTGACAAGTTGAAAAAGCCCATGCAACCAACTGGTCAAGCATTAACCCCTGCTGCTGTTTTGAGAAACGAGAATGACGCCATTGATCTGTCTAGCGACGACAATCTTGGCGATGACGCTCTTGAGCAATTGATAAAGAGCAAGCAAGAGGCAGAAATCTTCAATGATCTTCCCCTCTTTGATGTGGAGATTCTGTACAAGTTTATTGATGAGTGGTTTGACAGCCCAGACCTCAGTTTTGATGATCTTCAGCTCCCAATTGGCCTCAGCGTCTCCTTCCACGGAGCCATTGCTCCTGAGCTGGCTCTTGCCTAGAAGATTGTTGAGCTGAAGCACAAGATTGACTATGAAAAGGCTCAGTTCAAGAAGCACATGGCCAAGCTCAATGTTGAAGACATTCAAAACTTCAAGGTCATGATGCATGAGCTCAAGGAGGCGTTCCACAAGAAACGAGAAGAAGCAAAAGGTTCTCGTGAGCGCATGAAGAATCTTGCTGCCAAATGTGTTCAAGGCTACAATGAAGCTGAAAAGCGCAAGGCTTTGGGGCGACCAGGCATCGACCCCAGAATGGCTACCAAGAAGAAGAAGAAGCTTGCTGTGGCCCAACCAGAAGCATCAAGGCAGGAAGAACCTTGCATTGTCTTCCCGACCAGTATGACAGGCTCGAAGCCTAAGGTCCCCACAGTGGTTTCGGAGTTCAAGAAAACGCGAGCAGCAGAAGCCGAAGCCAGAAAGCGCAAGACCAAAGCCACCACTGATGATGCTCCACCAACCAAGAAAAGAAAAATAAAGAAGAGAGACCGGGCTGCTTCCACAGAGCCCCTTGTTGTCGAGCCAATTTTTGTTGCTTGTCCTTCCTCTGCACATCAAGAATGTCATTTGGTAGTTCATGAGCCTGCTTCCACAGAGGCTCCTGAAGCTGAAGAGAATCCAGCCGTTGACCCCACCACAGCTGAAGACATTGGTCATCAAGACAATGTTGAAGATGATGAAGTCCTTCCTCAGATCGAGCACAATTTGGTATCATTGCCTGTTCTCACGAACAGCGAACTCATCAGCATTGGTCGTCCATTGACGCTAATTGCTTAGGATGACTCATGGGCTGATCACCCTCAAGAATCCCCTCGTGATGAAGAAACACCAGTTACTCCCCCACCACAGGTCACCACTCCAGTGATTGACAATGAAGACCTTGAGGCCCAACCAACTCCATCTCCACAGGCGTCGCCAGCGTTTCGCAGGCTTCGCAAAGGATCAAGGCCACAGGTCACATTGTCAAGTGTTCCAGAAGGAGAAGAGCGCCAATCCGTTTCATGCAAAGTCTTTCCTGAAGCCTCTCCTACTGCGAACATCCCTGAATCTGAAGCCAAAATGGCTGAAGATATTCCGGCTGCATCAGCCGATGATCAAGAAGAAGAACCAAGAGATGAAGAAAGAATTGCTACACCCCCGTCCAACCCTGAAATTATTCTCGAGGAGAACATGTTTGACCCTCCGGCTCCTGAAGTGGAGGTTACCAATACTGAGACGGCCACCAACATCAACACTGAAGCCAATGACGTTGTCATGGCTGAAGCTAATGTGGCGCCTGAAGCTAATGTGGTGCCAGATGTCCCTGCACCTGAAGCTAATGCTGCACCTGATGCAAATCTGCAGCTTGAAGTCAATACCTCTGCTCCTGTACCACCTCCCAGGCCACACACCATCGAGCAAGCATATGATCGTGGACAGCTTGTTACCGTCCGCTGGCCAATTCTGGTTCCTCCGCCTGCTCCTGGACCTCAATTTGACTATCATGTGGAGCACGGGCCTCAGATCCAGAAGTCAAAGCCAAGGCTACCATGGTTTCCAGGTACTGCAATGTCACCAGGATCGTTTAATCTGAATGGATTCAAGGCACACAACACATTCTTTGACAATGAAAAGAACCCCTACACAAGGCCAAGAATCTCCTCGGATCAATTCTGGAGTTATCAGCAACCGCAACTACTATTCTTGCATCTTATAGAATCAAGGGCGCATTTTCCCTCACATGCGTCTAGACTGCGAAGCCATTGCTGGACTGCCATGCCTTGTAGAAGCCCTTGACTGCTTCCATGATGCGGGTCTGCTCAACTTTGTGACTGCCAAGGAACACTGGAATGAAGAACTTCTGCTTCAATTCTATGCTACCCTCCACATTCGTGGATACAACAGGGATCCAAAGACTTGGATCATTGAGTGGATGACGGGTGATGTCCATCATGAAGCTAAAGCCCAAGACATCATTGAGCTTACAGCCCTGCCCACTCCTAGCGAATATTATGAACCAGGTTGTCAACAACACCAGAATGCTTTGGAGAGCATTTTCCAGAAGCCTGAGCCTAACATGAGCCAAATGCTAAGCATGATGAAGCCTCTGCCAGGCGACGCTGAATACCCAACGGAATTCTTTGTCGAAGACCTAGAGTATCTGCCCCGCACCATTTACCATATCATCAGAAAAACTCTATGGCCTGTCAAAGGACATTCATCTGCAGCGAAGCTTGAAGGAGCAATGAAGACTTTGGTTTTCTATATCTTCAATGGCATCAACTTCAATGCTCAAGACTTCTTCATCAGGCAGTTGGCTGCATCTGTCTCTGACATCTTCGGTCTGAAGTTCTATGCTCCATGGGTAATGCACCTTATCAAGCTTCACTCTGCCTTCAACTATCAGCCGTCTGCGTGCAATCATCTCGTATTCTTGCCAGAGGTTGATCTGTCTGTTGAAGCCATTTACCCAGAGCCTGCAAAGGATCCAATTTATCTTCACAATGTTGATCGTCAAAGCTTCACCCGGCCCATTGAAGGAGTTCAGGCCGTCTCTCGTGTTTATCCCTTGGCTGGCAACACACGTGCCCCTCGCGCCCAAACTGAAGCCACTGGAAGCACCATTGCCCAAAGGCCTCAGAAGCAATCTCGTGTTCTCAATGACCGAGAGCTTCTCGTCGCTCTACATCAGAAACAGGATAAGCATCATGACTGGCTTAAGCGTAAGATGCAAAGCCTCTTGGTGGATGTCAATCGCATTCGCAATCTTGCCACCAAGAATGCCTTTGTTACACATGAAACCTGTCGGAGGTCCTGGAAGAGTTTTACATTGCTCACTGCTGAAGCAGATCTTCAAGACGATGGCTTCACAGAAAGATTCAAGTTTGACTCCACTCCTCCAAGGAATGCTCACTTGCGTCGGACTCCCTCACTTGAAGACTCTGACTATTCTTCCTCAGCTGCAACGGTGAATGCCAGAGTCATAGATGATCAAGATGATGCCACTTCACCACCTCCACCTTCAGCGCGTGTCGACACTGCACCAAGTTCTTCTGCACCACCGTACCTCAACGACGACCCTACTGCTTCGCCTACTCCTCATGGGAACGAGTAGAAGCTATGTCTTCAAACCTTTTTGGTCCTTACTGACAAAAGGGGGAGAAGCATATGAGTTGATAGTCTTCAAGCAGGTCCATTTGGGTGGTTGCTATTCGTTTGCCAAGTGCTCACAACTCTCGCTTTTGATACATTTGGCTCGTTTTTGAATTGTAACACTTAAACTTGATGGTCGTCTGCTACCTTTTCGACACTATGTGATGCGATGATAAATTCCGCATGTGCGACGATAAATTCCGCACGAAGTCATTTTGCAGACGTCCATTCTTCATTATGCATGTCATTATCTTCGATATATCTTTTCATGCATGATGAATTGTCTTCTTAAGTAGAAGAGGAGCTCCGCAAGTACAACCTGCCATGTGCATTTGCATTCAAAAGCAAAATACTTATATGCACATCTTCAGGGGGAGCCTTCCTGCTACTTACTAAGACAATACATAAATCCTTTACAATTTCACATACTTTTATCCCCGTTGAAAACTTCAACTAGTTTGTCATCAATCACCAAAAAGGGGGAGATTATAAGTGCATCTAGTGCCACCCCTAGTTGGTTTTGGAGTATTGACGACAAACCTGGTTGAGGGACTAATGTGTTTGTGAGAACTGCAGGATAACACGGGTAGTAGTCCCTCAATGGTTCGGTTTTCCTACCGGATATGACCCCTAAAAATGTATGAAGACATTTAAGACAAAGGTGGTATGTGAAGATATTCACATTGAAGACTATGACAAGAGAAAACATTGGGTGAAGACTATGGAGCGCGGAGACTTAGTTGTTTCGTTGTTTCCTTTTCTTCTTTGTGGAGTCATAGGAACCACCGTACTGTTAAGTGGGGTCCAAGTGAACCAGTCAGAATGACTGAAGTGATGCTTAACCAAAATCCTATGTCTTCGAGCGAAGACAATGAGAGCAAATCTTATCCAGAGCTGGATAAGTCAGCTTTGCTTGTAGCCCAAGTAAAGTTGCCGTGTGTGTTTGAAATCTGACCGTTGCAACACGTGTCAGTTCCTTAGTGACCCAGGGTCATTTCAGACAAATCAGGTCGGGTTGCCTAGTGGCTATAAATAGCCCACCCCCTACACCATAAATTGGTTGGCTGCTCAGAGTTAGTGCACGGCTTTTGTCGTTTGAGAGTAACCCACCTCAAAGCCTTTGAGAGAGAAATCCTTGTGAGGACAAAGCCCTATACACCTAGAGCCAAAGAGTGTTAGGCATCACTGAAGTCTTCCTGTCTGTGTGATCTGAAGACTTATTACACTTGAGGACTATGAATCCTCCAGCCGGTTAGGCGTCATGTTCTGAGCATCCAAGAGTCATTGTGGATCGCCAGTAAACAAAGTCTGTGAAGGTTTGGAAGTCTACCTTGAAGACTTACCAGAGTGATTGGGCGAGGACTGGGTGTCCTTAGCTCAAGGGGAATAAGGTGAAGACGTGGTCTTCTGAGTTAAATCTCAGCCTCCCTAACCAGACGTACAGTTGTCATAGCAACTGGAACTGGTCCAACAAATCATTGTCTTCAATGAGCCACTGGTTCTATCCTTCCCATCTCCTTATTTGCAGTTGGTCCTTGTGTAGTCATTGCCTGTTTGCATTATCTTTTTGTCTTCACTGCGTGACTGCTTGTTCTGATTAGCTTCATACTATCTTCCATCCTGATCCATACTGCCTAGCTATTATTAGTCTTTGTGCTTTCACTTCATTGAATACTTGACTATGGCTTGCCTAGTGTAGTCTACCTTCCGCTTTATGGTAATAGGTTTATTTCTATCGTTTGTCTTCGAAACTCCCATGTTTTGAAGACATTGTTAAAAATCTCCTATTCTCCCATTTTCAGATGTTTGATTGCTTGACTAGTATGGTTTATAATGTTGGTTTGGTTATCTTAGGGAATGCTTCCTTTTTGAATTAGCTTATAGTTGACATGTTTGGTTGCTATTGACCATTACAAATATTGTGGTTAACTTTAATGTTTATCATGCCATGTTGTGGTTGTGTAGTTAAATTCATACCTTGGTTCCATTCCATGTGTGTTGATGCCATTGTGTTTGTGATATGGTAGTTTCCAATTTCTCTAAGATGTGTGGTGGGAACTACTAGTGGTTCGTAACATAGTTCATATCTAAATGTTAGTCTTGTTGGAAATCCTTCCTTAGCCTTTCCACCTAAACCCTGTCACTTCTTGAATCATATCTGTTACCTCCCTACCATGCTACCTCATTTTGGAATCTCCATCTTGATCAATATCTTGTTATCCATCGAATCTTAATTTGTTTTGGTGTTATTTGGATTTACTTTTGCTTTGGTACTTATTTGATTTCTTTTGCTATCGTTACAACGAGTAGAGAGTGACGACGATGTTGGATATGGACAGAATCAGGTTATGGAAGAAGGACTCAACAACGAAGGCATGCCTCCTTCTTTGATCATACTTATCATATGTTTTACAAAATTGCATTGAGTTTTATGGTTACTATATGCATGCTTTTTAATCTCGTAGCTAGCGTGTCGATTGACACATTACCTTGATCTGCTTGTCGCATATTCACTTGACACTTGAGTAAAATTATATAGTATTCTAGTAGAGTAGAAATGCTTAGACATGCTTATTACCCTATAGGTGTTTTGTTGAGTGACCTTTGGGTCATTGACACTTGAAACTTATCGCTGAGCTAGGTCACCTGGCCCTTGTTGATCTCCTCTACTCTCTTCTACTCTGGGTGAAACTTACCATCTGAATACTGGCGCGGGCGACAACAGAAACAAGGATTGGAGGAGCGATTGGCTGCCCTTCACAGGTTGAAGTAGGGGGCAACCAGTCGTCCGTGCCGCATGATGCCTAATAAGTTTTGGATTTGAAGATTGTGATAATAGTACAGCCACATGCTATATGGGCACTGGCTTGGTTAATTAGTTAGTTCACTCTTATTGTCATCATTGCCGTACCGCAGATGGGATAGCTGCCTTGCGAGGAGTATCCTCGGCACAAAAGGGGGGCCCGGACTATGAACTGCGATTACTTCCGTCTTGAAACCTAGTGGGCTTGGCACAGTAAGTGTGGTCTAATGAAAGACCTTGTCACAAGCTCCCTGCCGGTATACCAAATGGTGTACTACTCTAGCGACGGCTAGTGGCAACAAGTCGGGATTGTGTCGTGTGGGTAAAGTTTACGACCTCTGTAGAGTGTAAAACTATTCAAATAGTTGTGTCCACAGTCATGGAAGACACATGAATCTTTCTTGACGTACATGAACTGTCTTGCTTATTCCCTCTTTTCCCCTATTCTTGGAACCTATGAAGAGTGTGAGTTGATTGATGATCCTCATTGTGATGAAAGTTATTTTGGAGATAAAACATGTTTTCATCAAAACTGCTTTTATCCAACTGCTATATTGTTTTCAAACAAAATTAGCTTTTATGCAAATGAGCCATACAACCTTCCTTTGAAGCCACATGTAGCTATTAGGACCTTCTTGAAGGAAATATGCCCTAGAGGCAATAATAAAGTTGTTATTTATATTTCCTCATCATGATAAATGTTTATTATTCATGCTAGAATTGTATTAATCGGAAACTTGATACATGTGTGAATACATAGACAAACAGACTGTCCCTAGTATGCCTCTACTTGACTAGCTCGTTAGTCAAAGATGGTTAAGTTTCCTAGCCATAGACATGTGTTGTCATTTGATGAACGGGATCACATCATTAGAGAATGATATGATGGACAAGACCCATCCGTTAGCTTAGCACTATGATCGTTTAGTTTGTTGCTATTACTTTCTTCATGACTTATACATGTTCCTATGACTATGAGATTATGCAACTCCGAATACCGGAGGAACACTTAGTGTGCTATCAAACGTCACAACGTAACTGGGTGATTATAAATATGCTCTACAGGTGTCTCCGATGGTGTTTGTTGAGTTGGCATAGATCGAGATTAGGATTTGTCACTCCGATTGTCGGAGAGGTATCTCTGGGCCCTCTCGGTAATGCACATCACTATAAGCCTTGCAAGCAATGTGACTAATAAGTTATTTACGGGATGTTGCATTACGAAATGAGTAAAGAGACTTGCCGGTAATGAGATTGAACTAGGTATGATGATACCGACAATCGAATCTGGGGCAAGTAACATATCGATGACAAAGGGAACAACATATGTTGTTATGCGGTTTGACCGATAAAGATCTTTGTAGAACATGTAGGAACCAATATGAGCATCCAGGTTCCACTATTGGTTATTGACCGGAGATGAGTCTCGGTCATGTCTACATAGTTCTCGAACCCGTAGGGTCCGCACGCTTAGTGGTTGATGACGATCGGTATTATGAGTTTATGTGTTTTGATGTACCGAAGGTAGTTCAGAGTCCCGAATGTGATCACAGACATGACAAGGAGTCTTGAAATGGTCGAGACATGAAGATTGATATATTGGAAGGTTATGTTTGGACACCGGAATGGTTTCGGATGAGTTCGGGCATATACCGGAGTACCGGGGGGTTACCGGAACCCTCCGGGGGCTTAATGGGCCTACATGAGCTTTAGTGGAAGAGAGAGGAGGAGGCCAAGAGGTGGGGGTGCGCCCCCAAGCCCAATCCGAATTGGGAGGGGGGCCAACCGCCCTTTCCTTCTTCTCTTCTTCCCCTTCCTTCCGACTAGGAAAGGGGGGAAACCTACTCCTAGTAGGAGTAGCAATCCCCCCTTGGGGGCGCACCATGAGGGCCGGCCGGCCCCCTCCTCCCCTCCTTTATATATGGGGGAGGGGGCGCCCCATATACACACAAGTTGACAATTGTTTTAGACGTGTGCGGTGCCCCCTCCACAGATACATACCTCGGTCATATCGTCGTAGTGCTTAGGCAAGCCCTGCGCCGGTAACTTCATTATCACCATCAACGCGCTGTCGTGCTGACGGAACTCTCCCTAGGCCTCAACTGGATCAAGAGTACGAGGGACGTCACCGAGCTGAACGTGTGCAGATCGCGGGGGTGCCGTGCATTTGGTACTTGATCGATAGGATCGCGAAGACGTTTGACTACATCAACCGCGTTTCTTAACGCTTCCGCTTTCGGTCTACGAGGGTACGTAGACACACTCTCCCCTCTCGTTGCTATGCATCCCTAGATAGATCTTGCTTGATCGTAGGAAAATTTTGAAATACTGCGTTCCCTAATAGTGGCATTAGAGCCAGGTCTATGCGTAGATGTGCTACCTCTTGAGCATGCATTGGTTTTCCCTTGAAGAGAAAAGGGTGATGCAGCAAAGTAGTGTAAGTATTTCTCTCGGTTTTTGAGAACCAAGGCATCAATCCAGTAGGAGACTACACGCAAGTCGCCTAGTACCTGCACAAACAATCAAGAACCCTGCAACCAACGCAATAAAGGAGTTGTCAATCCCTTCACGGCCACTTGCAAAAGTGAGATCTGATAAAGATAATAAGATAAATATTTTTGCTATTTTCGTTGTATAGATAGGAAAGTAAAGATTGCAAAATAAACGGCGACAGAAATTGGCAAGTTGACGGGAAACTAATATGATGTAAAATAGACCCGGGAGCCATAGGGTTCACTAGTGGCTTCTCTCAAGATAGCATATATTATGGTGGGTGAACAAATTACTACCGAGCAATTGATAGAAAAGCCATAATAATGAGAATATCTAGGCATGATCATGAACATAGCCATCACGTCCGTATCAAGTAGACCGAAACGATTCTGCATCTACTATTATTACTCCACACATCGACCGCTATCCAGCATGCATCTAGAGCATTAAGTACATAAGAACAGAGTAACACATTAGGCAAGATGACATGATGTAGAGGGATAAACTCAACCAATATGATATAAACCCCATCTTTTTATCCTCGATGGCAACAATGCAATACGTGTCGGTTCCCTTTCTGTCACTGTGATCGAGCACTGCAAGATTGAACCCAAAGCTAAGCACTTCTCCCATTGCAAGAAAGATCAATCTAGTAGGCCAAACTAAATCGAAAATTTGAAGAGACTTGCAAAGATATCAAATCATGCATATAAGAATTCAGAGAAGAATCAAATATTGTTCATAGATAATCTTGATCATAAACCCACAATTCATCCGTTCTCGGCAAACACATCGCAAAAAGTATTAAATTCGAATAGATCTCCAAGAACACCGAGGAGAACTTTGTATTGAGAACCAAAGAGAGATAAGAAGCCATCTAGCTAATAACTATGGACCCGAAGGTCTGTGGTAAACTACTCACACATCATCGGAGAGGCTATGGTGTTGATGTAGAAGCCCTCCGTGATTGAATCCCCCTCCGGCAGATCGCCGGAAAAGGTCCCCAAATGGGATCTCACGGGTACAGAAGGTTGCGGTGGTGGAAAAGTGGATTGGTGGCTCCACTGGATGTTTTCAGGGTATAAGAGTATATATAGGCGAAAGAAGTAGGTCGGTGGAGCTCGGTGGGGCCACGAGGGTGGGGGGCGCGCCTACCCCCTGGGCATGCCTCCCTACCTTGTGGTCGCCTCGTTGCTTCCTTGACCTCCACTCCAAGTCTCCTAGATTGTGTTTGTTCCAAAAAAGAGCCTCGCGAAGGTTTCGTTCCGTTTAGATTCCGTTTGATATTCCTTTTCTGTGAAACACTGAAATAGGCAAAAAATAGCAATTTGCACTAGGCCTTCGATTAATAGGTTAGTCCCAAAAATAATATAAAAGTGCATATTAAATCCCATTAAACATCCAAAACAGATAATATAATAGCATGGAACAATCAAAAATTATAGATACGTTGGAGACGTACCAAGCATCCCCAAGCTAAATTCCTGCTCGTCCTCAAGTAGGTAAATGATAAAAACAGAATTTTTGATGTGGAATGCTACCTAACATAATTTTCAATGTAATCTTCTTTATTGTTGCATGAATGTTCAGATCCGAAAGATTCAAAACAAAAGTTTAATATTGACATAAAAACAATAATACTTCAAGTATACTAACCAAGCAATTGTGTCTTCTCAAAATAACATGGCCAAAGAAAGCTATCCCTACAAAATCGTATAGTCCGGCTATGCTCTATCTTCATCATACAAAATATTTAAATCATGCACAACCCCGAAGACAAGCCAAGCAATTGTTTCATACTTTTGATGTTCTCAAACTTTTTCAATCTTCATGCAATACATGAGCGTGAGCCATGGATATAGCACTATAGGTGGAATAGAATGGTGCTTGTGGAGAAGACAAAAGAGAGAAGATAGTCTCACATCAACTAGGCGTATCAACGGGCTATGGAGATGCCTGTCAATAGATATCAATGTGAGTGATTAGGGATTGCCATGCAATGGACGCACTAGAGCTATAAATGTATGAAGGCTCAACAAAAGAAACTAAGTGGGTGTGCATCCAACTTGCTTGCTCATGAAGAGCTAGGGCATTTTGAGGAAGCCCGTCATTGGAATATACAAGCCAAATTCTATAATGAAAAATTCCCACTAGTATATGAAAGTGACAACATAAGAGACTCTCTATCATGAAGATCATGGTGCTACTTCGAAACACAAGTGTGGAAAAAGGATAGTAGCATTGCCCCCCCCTCTCTTTTGCTCTCATTTTTTTATTTGGGCCTTTTTATGGCCTCTTTTTTTCTTTCTTTTTTCGTCTGGAGTCTCATCCCGACTTGTGGGGGAATCATAGTCTCCATCATCCTTTCCTCACTAGGACAATGCTCTAATAATGATGATCATCACGCTTTTATTTACCTACAACTCGATACTTAGAATGAAATATGACTATGTGAATGCCTCCGACGGTGTACCGGGATGTGCAATGGATCAAGAGTGACATGTATGAAAAAATTATGAAGGTGGAATATGACAATGATGGAGCGTGTCATAATAAACGAACTGGTGGAAAGTTGCATGGCAATATATCTCGAAATGGCTATGGAAATGCCATAATAGGCAAGTATGGTGGCTGTTTTGAGGAAGGTATATGGTGTGTGTATGATACCGGCGAAAGGTGCGCGGTATTAGAGAGGCTAGCAATGGTGGAAGGGTGAGAGTGCGTATAATCCATGGACTCAAAATTAGTCATAAAGAACTCACATACTTATTGCAAAAATCTATTAGTTATCGAAACGAAGTATTACGCACATGCTCCTAGGGGGATAGATTGGTAGCAAAAGACCATCGCTCGTCCCCGACCGCCACTCATAAGGAAGACAATCAAAAAATAAATCATGCTCCGACTTCATCACATACCGGTTCACCATACGTGCATGCTACGGGAATCACAAACTTTAACACAAGTATCTCTCAAATTCACAACTACTCAACTAGCATGACCCTAACATCGCCATCTTCATATCTCAAAACAATCATAAAGAATCAAACTTCTCATAGTATTCAATGCACTTTATATGAAAGTTTTTATTGTACCCATCTTGGATGCCTATCATAAAAGACTCTCAAAATAATATAAGTGAAGCATGAGAGATCAATAATTTCTATAAAATAAAACCACCATCATGCTCTAAAAAGGTATAAGTGAAGCACTAGAGCAAAATTATCTAGCTCAAAAGATATAAGTGAAGCACATAGAGTATTCAAATAAATTCCGATTCATGTGTGTCTCTCCAAAAGGTGTGTACAGCAAGGTTGATTGTGGTAAACGAAAAAGCAAAGACTGAAATCATACAAGACGCTCCAAGCAAAAAACATATCATGTGGTGAATAAAAATATAGCCTCAAGTAAAGTTGCCGATGGACGAAGACGAAAGAGGGGATGCCTTCCGGGGCATCCCCAAGCTTAGGCTTTTTGTTGCCCTTGAATTTTACCTTGGGGTTCCTTGGGCATCCCCAAGCTTTGGCTCTTGCCACTCCTTGTTCCAAAATCTATCAAATCTTTACCCAAAAATTTGAAAACTTCACAACACAAAACTCAACAGAAAATCTCATGAGCTCCGTTAGTATAAGAAAGCAAACCACCACCTTAAGATACTGTAATGAACTCATTCTTTATTTATAATGGTGTTAAAACTACTGTATTCAAACTTCCCTATGGTTCATACCCCCCGATACTAGCCATAGATTCATCAAAATACACAAACAACACACAAAAAACAGAATCTGTCAAAAAACAGAACAGTCTGTAGCAATCTGTAGGTTCCGAATACTTCTGTAACTCCAAAAATCCTGAGAAATTATTCCGTCCTAAATAATTAATATATTGATCTACTTCAGTTGGTATTGGTATTTTATCGCTCTCTTGTAAAAAATGAAAATTATTCTCGTGAGCGCATACTTTTCTGTTTTTTCAGCAAGATCAAATAACAATCACCCAAGAAGATCCTAAAGCCTTTACTTGGAACAAACACTAATTAAAACATAAAAAACACAATCATAGCAGAGAATAGATGAATTATTTATTACTAAACAGGAACAAAAAGAGAGGAACAAAAATAAAATTGGGTTGCCTCACAACAAGCGCTATTGTTTAACGCCCCTAGCTAGGCATAAAAACATGAATAGATCTAGTTATTGTCATCTTTGGTATGCAACCCATAAGTGGCTCTCATAATTGATTCATAAGGTAATTTAATTTTATTTCTAGGAAAGTGTTCCATGACTTTCCTTAACGGAAATTGTAATCTAATATTTCCTTCTTTCATGTCAATAATTGCACGAATCGTTCTAAGGAAAGGTCTACCAAGAATAATAGGACATGTAGGATTGCGATCTATATCAAGAACAATTAAATCTACGGGCACATAATTCCTATTTGCAACAATAAGAACATCATTAATCCTTCCCATAGGTTTCCTAATGGTGGAATCCGCAAGATGCAAATTTAAAGAACAATCATCAAATTCACGGAAACCTAACACATCACACAAAAGTTTTGGAATCATGGAAACACTAGCACCAAAATCACATAAAGCATAGAATTCATGATCTTTAATCTTAATTTTAATAGTAGGTTCCCACTCATCATAAAGTTTTCTAGGGATAGAAACTTCTAATTCAAGCTTTTCTTCATAGGATTGCATTAAAGCATGTACAATATGTTTGGTAAAAGCTTTGTTTTGATCATAAGCATGAGGAGAATTTAACACGGATTGCAACAAGGAAATAAAATCTATCAAAGAGCAATTATCATAATTAAATTCCTTGAAATCCAAAATAGTGGGTTCATTACTATGTAAAGTTTTGACCTCTTCAATCCCACTTTTACCAATTTTTGCATCAAGATCTGAAAACTCCGAATCATTGGGACGCCTTCTAACTAAAGTTGACTCATCTCCAGTCCCATATTTATAAAGATTCATATTGGAAAACAAAGATTTAATAGGATACACATCAATCACTTTTAGATCTTCATCATTATTATCATGAAAACTAGAAGAACACGCTTTCACAAAGCAATCTTTTTAGCACCCATCCTAGCGGTTCTTTCTTTGCACTCATCAATGGAAATTCTCATGGCTTTGAGAGACTCATTGATTTCATGCTTAGGTGGAATAGATCTAAGTTTCAAAGAATCAACATCAAGAGAAATTCTACCCACGTTCCTAGCCAACCCATCAATCTTAAACGATTTTCCTTCAAGCAAAGCATTGAAATTCTTTTGCGAATTCATAAACTCTTTAACACTAGTCTCAAAATCAGAGGGCATCTTATTTAAATTTCCATAAGAGTTGTTTTAGGAATTTCCATAATTATTAGAGGAATTACTAGGGAATGGCCTAGAATTAAAATTTCCTCTATACGCGTTGTTACCAGAATTGTTCCTACCAACAAAATTCACATCCAAAGATTCATTATTATTCTCAATCAAAGTGGACAAAGGAACATCATTAGGATCATAAGAAACACTCTTATTAGCAAATAATTTCATAAGTTCATCCATCTTTCCACTCAAAACATTAATTTCTTCTATCGCATGCACCTTTTTAGTAGATCTTTCAGTATGCCATTGAGAATAATTAACCATAATATTATCTAGGACTTTAGTAGCTTCTCCTAAAGTGATTTCCACAAAAGTGCCTCCCATGGCCGAATCTAAAAGATTTCTAGAAGAAAAATTCAATCCAACATATTTTTTGTATAATCATCCATATATTCAAATGATGTGTTGGGAAATTACGTATCATTAATTTCATCCTCTCCCAACCTTGTGCAACATGCTCATGCTCAAGTTGCATACAATTCATAATATCGTTTCTAAGAGAGATGATCTTAGCGGGAGGAAAATACTTAGAGATAAAAGCATCTTTGCACTTATTCCATGAATCAATACTATTTTTAGGCAAAGAAGAGAACCAAGTTTCAGCATGATCTCTAAGCGAAGACGGAAATAACTTCAATTTAACAATATTATTATCCATGTCTTTCTTCTTTTGCATATCACACAAATCAATGAAGTTGTTTAGATGGGTAGCAGCATCTTCACTAGGAAGGCCAGAAAATTGATCTTCCATAACAAGATTCAACAAAGTGGTATTGATTTCACAAGATTCAGCATCGGTAGTAGGAGCAATCGGAGTGCTAATAAAATCATTATTGTTTGTATTGGAAAAGTCACACAATTTAGTATTATCTTGAGCCATCGCGATAAACAACCAATCCAACACACAAGCAAACAAGAGGCAAGCGAAAAGAAGCGAACGGAAAAGGGCGAATAAAACGACAAAGGTGAAGTGGGGGGCGGAGGAAAACGAGAGGCAAATGGCAAATAATGTAATGCGTGGGATAAGAGTTTGTGATTGGTACTGCTATGTCTTGACTTACCGTAGATCTCCCCGGCAACAGCGCCAGAAATCCTTCTTGCTACCTCTTGAGCATGCGTTGGTTTTCCCTTGAAGAGGAAAGGGTGATGCAGCAAAGTAGCGTAAGTATTTCCCTCAGTTTTTGAGAACCAAGGTATCAATCCAGTAGGATACTACACGCAAGTCGCCTAGTACCTGCACAAACAATCAAGAACCTTGCAACCAATGCGATAAAGGGGTTGTGAATCCCTTCACGGCCACTTGCAAAAGTGGGATCTGATAAAGATAATAAGAAAAATATTTTTGGTATTTTTGTTGTATAGATTGGAAAGTAAAGATTGCAAAATAAACAGCGGCAGAAATTGGCAAGTTGACGGGAAACTAATATGATGTAAAATAGACCCGGGGGCCATAGGTTTCACTAGTGGCTTCTCTCAAGATATCATATATTACGGTGGGTGAACAAATTACTGCTGAGCAATTGATAGAAAAGAGCATAGTTATGAGAATATCTAGGCATGATCATGAACATAGGCATCACGTCCATATCAAGTAGACCGAGACGACTCTGCGTCTACTACTATTACTCCACACATCGATCGCTATCCAGCATGCATCTAGACTATTAAGTTCGTAAGAACATAGTAACGCATTAGGCAAGATGACATGATGTAGAGGGATGAACTCAAGCAATATGATATAAACCCCATCTTTTTATCCTCGATGGCAACAATACAATACGTGTCGGTTCCCTTTCTATCACTAGGATCGAGCACCACAAGATTGAACCCAATGCTAAGCACTTCTCCCATAGCAAGAAAGATCAATAGTAGGCCAAACTAAACCGAAAATTCGAAGAGACTTGCAAAGATATCAAATCATGCATATAAGAATTCAGAGAAGAATCAAATATTGTTCATTGATAATCTTGATCATAAACCCACAATTCATTGGATCTCGGCAAACACACCACAAAAAGTATTACATCGAATAGATCTCCAAGAACATTGAGGAGAACTTTGTATTGAGAACCAAAGAGAGAGAAGAAGCCATCTAGCTAATAACTATGGACCCGAAGGTCTGTGGTAAACTACTCACACATCATCGGAGAGGCTATGGTGTTGATGTAGAAGCCCTCCATGATCGAATCCCCCTCCGGCAGATCACCGAAAAAGGTCCCCAGATGGGATCTCATGGGTACAGAAGGTTGCGGCGATGGAAAAGTGGTTTCGTGGCTCCCCTGGATGTTTCAGGGTATAAGAGTATATATAGGCAAAAGAAGTAGGTCGGTGGAGCTCCGTGGGGCCCATGAGGGTGGGGGCGCGCCTCCCTACCTCGTGG
The DNA here is from genome assembly GCF_003073215.2 of Triticum urartu. Classification (NCBI taxonomy): domain Eukaryota; kingdom Viridiplantae; phylum Streptophyta; class Magnoliopsida; order Poales; family Poaceae; genus Triticum; species Triticum urartu. The sequence goes on along the minus strand of NC_053026.1, from coordinate 294,750,230 downwards.
CTGCCTCATTGCTTCCTTGACCTCCACTCCAAGTCTCCTGGATTGTGTTTGTTCCAAAAAAGATCCTCGCAAAGGTTTCGTTTTGTTTGGATTCCGTTTGATATTCTTTTTCTGCGAAACACTGAAATAGGCAAAAAAACAACAATTTGCACTGGGCCTTCGGTTAATAGTTTAGTCCCAAAATAATATAGAAGTGCATATTAAAGCCCATTAAACATTCAAAACAGATAATATAATAGCATGGGACAATAAAAAATTATAAATACGTTGGAGACGTATCAAGATGTTATATGCACGAGTAGAACACAAAGGATTTGTGGGCGTGGCTATATACATAGTGCTTGCCGTCACTAGTTGTTTCTTGATTCGGCGGTATTGTTGGATGAAGCGACCCAGACCGACATTACATGACCGCATTCATGAGACTGGTTCTACCGACGTGCTTTGCACACAGGTGGCTGGCGGGTGTCAGTTTCTCCAACTTTAGTTGAACCGGATTCAATGAACAGGGTTCTTTCTGAAGATCAAAAAGCAATCACTATACCGCACTGTGGTTTTTGATGCGTAGGTAAGAACGGTTCTTGCTAAGCCCATAGCAGCCACGTAAAACTTGCAACAACAAAGTAGAGGACGTCTAACTTGTTTTTTGCAGGGCATGTTGTGATGTGATATGGTCAAGACGTGATTATATAAATTGTTGTATGAGATGATCATGTTTTGTAACACAGTTATCGGCAACTGGCAGGAGCCATATGGTTGTTGCTTTATTGTATGAAATGCAATCGCCATGTAATTGCTTTACTTTATCACTAAGCGGTAGCGATAGTCGTAGAAGCAATAGTTGGCGAGACGACAATGATGCTACGATGGAGATCAAGGTGTCAAGCCAGTGATGATGGTGATCATGACGGTGCTTTGGAGATGGAGATCAAAGGCACAAGATGATGATGGCCATATCATATCACTTATATTGATTGCATGTGATGTTTATCCTTTATGCATATTATTTTTCTTAGTACGGCGGTAGCATTATAAGATGATCTCTCACTAAATTTCAAGGTATAAGTGTTCTCCCTGAGTATGCACCGTTGCTACAGTTCGTCGTGCCGAGACACCACGTGATGATCGGGTGTGATAAGCTCTACGTTCACATACAACGGGTGCAAGCTAGTTTTGCACAAGCAGAATACTCGGGTTAAACTTGATGAGCCTAGTGAGGGAGTCCTAGGTTAAGGGGTCCTCGGGCGCCCGGGCTATGTGACGTGGGCCAGACTGATGGGCCGTGAAGATACAAGACAAAAGACTTCCTCCCGTGTCCGGATGGGACTCCATTGCGTGGAAGGCAAGCTTGGCATTCGGATATGAAGATTCCTTCCTATGTAAACCGACTCTGTCGGCGTTCTAGGAACGGGGGTCCCCAGACTTGCCTGCCTGCAGCCTGCGGCGTGGCTCAAAGGGGGGGGCCAGCACGGCCCATCTTCATCAACCCAGACCCAAGACCCTCGCGAGGGGCCAAGCCTCAAGGGGCGGACGACACAGAGCTTCCTCAGGCACGGCCTCATCAGGCTGGCTCGCGAGGAGGCGGAGAGATCAAGGCGGGGTACCTCACGAGGTGCCTATGATGCAAGCCATGACGACCAAAGGCGCCAGGCGGGTGCCAGCCCGCGCAGTGTCCTCCTTTCCTTTTTGGTGCAAAGGGAGCAAGCGCAGCCGCGGAGTACCGAGGCATCAGGCAAAGGTTGCCATTTCGGTGCAACAAGACCAAGACCAAGAGGACTGCAAGACGGAGGTCATCGTGGAGCCCAAGACGGCGTCACCACGAGAGCTTTGTCCCAGCACGTCAAGACCCCGCGCGTCAAGACCCCGCGCTGCTCCCAGCTGCAGCGCATGGGGACATGCAAGACCAAGCTCTCCGTCACCCAAGGCCTCCCGTGGCCACAAAAGGCTGTCGTGCCTTTGCCACCGAGCTACGCAACGTCGCGTGGCCCGGCAAGTTCAAGCCAGACCTGCCTCCTCGTTACGACGGCACAGCTGACCCTGCGGAGTTCCTCCAGCTCTACGAGCTGGGCATCGAAGCTGCCAACGGAGACGAGAAGGTCATGGCAAACTAGTTTCCCATGGCACTCAAGGACGGGGCCCGCACCTGGCTCCTGAACCTGGCTCCAGGCACGATCTCCTCCTGGGACGAGATGCGCACCCGCTTCATCGCCAACTTCCAAGGTACTCGCGACCGGCCACCCACCGTGAGCGACATGCGCCGCATCAAGCAACAACCCGGGGAGACCCTGCAGAAGTACATCCAGCGCTTCAACAACGCACGCCTCAAGATTCCCAAGGTGACTGAGGAGGCCATCATCTCAGCCTTCTCCGACGGCATGCGTGATGTCAAGATGAAGGAGGAGCTGGCGATGCATGAAGACCTGTGCACTTCCTTGGAGCTGTTCAACTTGGCAACCAAGTGCGCCAGGGCTGAGGAAGGGCGTCTCTCCCTCCTCGAGCTGCCTGCCGCAGACCCAGAAGAGAAGAAGCCCAAGGCCAAGGATGTGAAGCGCAAGGGGGCTGCCGTGCTCACGGCAGAACCAGACACCAAGCGGGGCAGAGATCAGCCCGAACCTTCCAAGGGCAGCCGGTACTGTGTGTACCACGACCTCCACACCCACAACACCAACGAATGTCAAGAGCTTCGAGCCGTGCGAGAAGGAAGGATCAGCCATCGCCCCGACCGCGGTGACCGGGTGAGGGAGTCCTGGATTAGGGGGTGTTCGGGTAGCCGGACTATACCTTCAGCCGGACTCCTGGACTATGAAGATACAAGATTGAAGACTTCGTCCCGTGTTCGGATGGGACTTTCCTTGGCGTGGAAGGCAAGCTTGGCGATGCGGATATTCAGGATCTCCTACCATTGTAACCGACTCTGTGTAACCCTAACCCTATCCGGTGTCTATATAAACCGGAGGGTTGTAGTCCGTAGGCAATCAACTCCATATACAACAATCATACCATAGGCTAGCTTCTAGGGTTTAGCCTCCTTGATCTCGTGGTAGATCTACTCTTGTACTACCCATATCATCAATATTAATCAAGAAGGACGTAGGGTTTTACCTCCATCAAGAGGGCCCGAACCTGGGTAAAACATCGTGTTCCCTGCCTCCTGTTACCATCCAGCCTAGACGCACAGTTCGGGACCCACTACCCGAGATCCACCGGTTTTGACACCGACATTGGTGCTTTCATTGAGAGTTCCTTTGTGTCGTCGCCTTTAGGCCCGATGGCTCCTTTGATCATCAACAACGATGCGGTCCAGGGTGAGACTTTGCTCCCCGGACAGATCTTCGTCTTCGGCGGCTTCGCTCTGCGGGCCAATTCGCTCGGCCACCTGGAGCAGATCGAAAGCTACGCCCCTGGCCATCAAGTCAGGTTTGGAAGCTTGAACTACACGGCTGACATCCGCGGAGACTTGATCTTCGACGGACTCGAGCCACGGCCAAGCGCGCCGCACTATCTCAGGAGGCATGATCTAGCTCTGCCCCCGGACAGTGTCCTGGAGGCTGCACACGCATCGGTTCTGACCCCTAACTCGGAGCCTATTGCGCCAATCAAGGATGAGCGGTTGGATGTCACCTCGGGGGCTGCAATCCCAAAAGTGATCAAGCCGAACGCTAGCCCCGCACTCTACACGACCCGTGACTCCGAGGATCCGGACTCCTCCCCGGACTCCGAACCCCCCGCGCCCCTGCCAATCGTATCCTATTGGGCGCCGATAATGGAGTTCACCGCCGCAGACATCTTTCAGCATTCGCCTTTTGGCGACATCCTGAATTCTCTTAAGTCTCTCTCTTTATCAGGAGAGCCCTGGCCGGACTACGGTCAGCGAGGGTGGGATACGGGCGATGAGGAAATTCAAAGCCCACCCACCACCCACTTTGTAGCCACTGTCGACGATCTAACCGACATGCTTGACTTCAGCTCCGAAGACATCAACGGCATGGACGACGATGTAGGAGACGAACAGGAACCAGCACCTGTAGGGCGCTGGAAGGCCACCTCATCATATGACATATATATGGTGGATACTCCAAAAGATGGAGATGGCGATGGAACAGTGGGGGATGACGCCCCCAAGAAACAGCCAAAGCGCGGGCGTCAGCGGCGCCGCTCTAAATCCCGCCAAAGCAAAAACGATGATTCCGGCACGGGAGATAATACTACCCCGGATAGTGCCGAAGAACACCCACCTCAGCAAGATTCGACACAGGAAGATGGAGAAGCCAGCCCTCATAAGAGAGCGGCAGATCGAGAGGTCGAGGATGGCAACTATATGCCTCCCTCCGAAGACGAGGCAAGCCTCGATGACGACGAATTCATCATACCATCAGACCCCGCCGAACAAGAGCGTTTTAAACGCAGGCTTTTAGCCACGGCAAGCAACCTCAAGAAAAAGCAGCAACAGCTTAGAGCTGCCCAAGATTTGCTAGCTGACAGATGGACTAAAGTCCTTGCGGCCGAAGAGTATGAACTCAAATGCCCCTCCAAGAGTTACCCGAAGCGCAGGCCGCTACCCCGATCAGAAGAGGAAGCACCTACATCACCAGCGCATGACATGGCAGACCGGCCACCTCGCGGCCGTGACAAAGAGGCCTCTCGGCCCTCCACCCAAGCCATGCCCCGACGCCGCTCAACTAAGGCATGGGAAAATGCGCCCGACCTGCGAGACATACTGGAGGATAAGGCAAGACAAACAAGATCGATCTACGGATCGCGCAGGCGCCCTACGACATGTGACAATGATCTTCACTCCGGATACAACAAATCCGGCCGGGCCAAACACAACAGACATAGCGCTTCCGAGCTGCGTCGTGATATAGCCCAGTACAGAGGCGCCGCACACCCGCTATGCTTCACGAATGAAGTAATGGATCATAAAATCCCAGAGGGTTTCAAACCCGTAAACATCAAATCATACGATGGCACAACAGATCCGACGGTATGGATCGAGGATTATCTCCTTCACATGCACATGGCACGCGGCGATGATCTACACGCCATCAAATACCTCCTGCTCAAACTTAAAGGACCGGCCCGGCATTGGCTTAACAGCTTGCTAGCAGACTCAATCGGTTCTTGGGAGGACCTGGAAGCCGCATTCCTCGACAACTTCCAGGGCACTTACATGCGACCGCCAGATGCCGACGACTTAAGACACATAATTCAGCAGCCAGAGGAATCGGCCAGACAATTCTGGACACGGTTCCTAACAAAGAAAAACCAGATAGTCGACTGTCCGGACGCAGAGGCCCTAGCAGCCTTCAAGCATAACATCCGCGACGAGTGGCTTGCCCGGCACCTGGGACAGGAAAAGCCAAAATCCATGGCAGCCCTCACGACACTCATGACCCGCTTTTGTGCGGGAGAAGACAGCTGGCTAGCTCGCAGTAACAACTTATCAAAGAACCCTGGTAATTCGGATACCAAGGACAAAAGTGGCAGGACACGTCGGAATAAGCAAAAACGCCGCATTAACAGCGACAGCAATGAAGACACGGCAGTCAATGCCGGATTCAAAGGCTATAAATCCGGTCAGCGGAAAAAGCCATTCAAAAATAATACTCAGGGCCCGTCCAGTTTGGACCGAATACTCGATCGCCTGTGCGAGATACATGGCACCCCGAAAGGCCAGCCAATCACACTAATAGGGATTGTTGGGTGTTCAAGCAAGCAGGCAAGTTAAGGGCCGAAAACAGAGACAAGGGGCTGCACAACGACGACGAGGAGCCCAAGCCGCCGAACAACAATGGACAGAAGGGCTTTCCCCCACAAGTGCGGACAGTGAACATGATATACGCAACCCACATTCCCAAGCGGGAGCGGAAGCGTGCGCTACGGGACATATACGCGATGGAGCCAGTCGCCCCAAAGTTCAACCCATGGTCCTCCTGCCCGATCACTTTTGATCGAAGGGACCATCCCACTAGCATCCGTCATGGCGGCTTTGCCGCATTGGTTCTTGACCCAATCATCGACGGATTTCATCTCACAAGAGTCCTCATGGACGGCGGCAGTAGCCTGAACCTGCTTTATCAGGATACAGTGCGGAAAATGGGCATAGATCCCTCAAGGATTAAGCCCACAAGAACGACCTTTAAAGGCGTTATACCAGGTGTAGAAGCCAACTGTACAGGCTCAGTAACACTTGACGTGGTCTTCGGATCCCCGGACAATTTCCGAAGCGAAGAGTCAATCTTCGATATAGTCCCGTTTTGCAGTGGCTATCACGCCCTGCTCGGACGAACCGCATTCACAAAGTTCAATGCGGTGCCGCACTACGCATATCTCAAGATCAAGATGCTAGGCCCTCGAGGAGTAATTACGGTCAACGGAAACACCGAACGCTCCCTCCGTACGGAGGAGCATACGGCGGCTCTCGCAGCGGAGGTACAAAGTAGCCTTCTCAGGCAATTCTCTAGTCCGGCCATTAAAAAGCCAGACACTGCCAAGCGCGCCCGGAGTAACCCACAGCAGGACCGCCTGGCACACTCTGAGCAAGCGTAGCAATGCGGCCCCAACCCCAGCTTTCGCGACATAGCGAAACCAGTACCTCGCGTACATAACCACGCCCTTGAAATACCATGGGCACAGGGGAAGGGGCACAATAACGGCATGCCCAAAATACGGCTTAAAAGGTACTAGGGGCTGCCGGATTCTTTTTTTAATTTTTTCTTACTTTCAGGACTCCATACTTCGGACGACCTGTTCGGCAATTCAACTGCCGCACAAACGATGCAAGATCCAGGGAGGCAGACAAGCCATGCCGCATTATGGAACTCCCAGGTGGTCTCTGTTACGAGCGGCATACCTGTTTTAAATACAATTCCTCGGCCTGCCCCTGGTCAGGACATACTGAATAGTCCAATATCTTTTGCTTACCGCACTATTTGTATCGTTCGGCTTTGATAAATAGCCTCTCTATAAACAATGCTTAGCTTCTTGTCTATTTTTTGCATCATCTTCTTTTCACATATATGTTTATTAAATGACATGATTGAACCCGTACACCATGGTACGGCAAACACGCCAGGGGCTTCAGTACCCCTCATAATGGTGTGAGAAGTCCGTACACTTTCACAAGTGCGGCACCCCGAACTTATAGCACTATATGCATCGGCTCTGAATCATGATTTGGGTCAATAGTTGGGTTTGCCCGGCTCCTATGTTTTGGTGCCTTACGTTCCGCTCTATCGGCTAAGGTAGCACTAGGAGAACCACTGCGATTGTGCCCCGGTTCAGCTGGGTTAAGCACCTCAGTGGAGAAAGCTAAAACTGACTGTCATGATGAGGCGAGAGACCGGTCGCTGTTCGAGAGGTTTTTTCGAGTCCCTAAAGACTTATGCCGCTTCGAGCGAGGAGCTGGCTTTGTCCGGCCAAGGCATGGATAGCGCCCCGAACTCGGTCTTCCGAACTAGGGGCTTTGCCGAAATTTAAAATTATAGAGTTCTATGGCTAAGTGAGAGTGTTCAAGCATTATAGTCCGATTGCCTGGTTCGTTGTGCTGAGCGCCTCCCTCGAAGGACCCAACTATGGGAAAAAGAGCCCTCAGGTTTATCCCGAACACCCCAGCACTAGTGGCATGGGGGCAGAAGCCGACGACTGGCCATCTCTCAATTTTTTGATAAACGGCCGCACAGAAAGTAATATTTTAAATTCAATAAGCATTGCTTAGCGCATATGAACAAGTTTTCAGCGCACAGGATAAACACGAGCAAGTTCATTCAAAAATCATATCCTTGGTACATTCATCCGCCACAAGGCGGGCACCTGCAAGAACATCCTTGTAGTAGTTCTCGGGCTTACGATGCTCCTTCCCCGGCGGCGGCCCGTCCTTCACAAGCTTCTCACCGTCCAGCTTACCCCAGTGCACCTTTGCACGGGCAAGGGCCCGACGGGCACCTTCTGTTGGAAATATGCCCTAGAGGCAATAATAAATTAGTTATTATTATATTTCCTTGTTCATGATAATCGTTTATTATCCATGCTAGAATTGTATTGATAGGAAACTCAGATACATGTGTGGATACATAGACAACACCATGTCCCTAGTAAGCCTCTAGTTGACTAGCTCGTTGATCAATAGATGGTTACGGTTTCCTGACCATGGACATTGGATGTCGTTGATAACGGGATCACATCATTAGGAGAATGATGTGATGGACAAGACCCAATCCTAAGCATAGCACTAGATCGTGTAGTTCGTATGCTAAAGCTTTTCTAATGTCAAGTATCATTTCCTTAGACCATGAGATTGTGCAACTCCCGGATACCGTAGGAGTGCTTTGGGTGTGCCAAACATCACAACGTAACTGGGTGGCTATAAAGGTACACTACGGGTATATCCAAAAGTGTCTGTTGGGTTGGCACGAATCGAGACTAGGATTTGTCACTCCGTGTGACGGAGAGGTATCTCTAGGCCCACTCGGTAGGAGATCATCATAATGTGCACAATGTGATCAAGGAGTTGATCATGGGATGATGTGTTACGGAACGGGTAAAGAGACTTGCCGGTAACGAGATTGAACAAGGTATCGGGATACCGACGATCTAATCTCGGGCAAGTATCGTACCGCTAGACAAAGGGAATTGTATACGGGATTGATTAAGTCCTTGACATCGTGGTTCATCCGATGAGATCATCGTGGAACATGTGGGAGCCAACATGGGTATCCAGATCCCGCTATTGGTTATTGACCGGAGAGTCTTCTCGGTCATGTCTGCATGTCTCCCGAACCCGTAGGGTCTACACACTTAAGGTTCGGTGATGCTAGGGTTATAGAGATATTAGTATGCGGTAACCCGAAAGTTGTTCGGAGTCCCGGATGAGATCCCAGACGTCACGAGGAGTTCCGGAATGGTCCGGAGGTAAAGAATTATATATAGGAAGTGCTATTTCGGCCATCGGGACAAGTTTCGGGGTCACCGGTATTGTACCGGGACCACCGGAAGGGTCCCGGGGGTCCACCGGGTGGGGCCACCTGCCCCGGGGGGCCACATGGGCTGTAGGGGGTGCGCCTTGGCCTATATGGGCCAAGGGCACCAGCCCCAAGAGGCCCATGCACCAAGAGAAGAGGGGAAAGGAAGAGTCCTAAAGGTGGAAGGCACCTCCTAGGTGCCTTGGGGAGGAGGGACTGCTCCCCTGGCCGCACCCTTCCTTGGAGGAAGGGCCAAGGCTGCGCCTCCCCCCTCTCCCTTGGCCCTATATATAGTGGGGGGAAGGGAGGGCAACCAAACCTAAGGCCTGGCGCCTCCCTCTCCCTCCCATGACACATCTCCCTCCTCCCGCAGCACTTGGCGAAGCCCTGTTGGAATCCCGCTACTTCCACCACCACGCCGTCGTGCTGCTGGATCTCCATCAACCTCTCCTCCCCCCTTTCTGGATCAAGAAGTAGGAGACGTCGCTGCTCCGTACGTGTGTTGAACGCAGAGGTGCCGTCCGTTCGACGCTAGGATCATCGGTGATTTGGATCACGACGAGTACGACTCCATCAACCCCGTTCTCTTGAACGCTTCCACGCGCGATCTACAAGGGTATGTAGATCCACTCCTCCCTCGTTGCTAGATGACTCCATAGATAGATCTTGGTGACACGTAGGAAAATTTTGAATTTATGCTACGTTACCCAACAGTGGAATCATGAGCTAGGTCTATGCGTAGTTTCTATGCACGAGTAGAACACAAAGTAGTTGTGGGCGTTGATTTTGTTCAATATGCTTACCGTTACTAGTCCAATCTTGATTCGGTGGCATTGTGGGATGAAGCGGCCCGGACCGACCTTACACGTACTCTTACGTGAGACTGGTTCCACCGACTGACATGCACTAGTTGCATAAAGGTGGCTAGCGGGTGTCTGTCTCTCCCACTTTAGTCGGATCGGATTCGATGAAAAGGGTCCTTATGAAGGGTAAATAGCAATTGGCATATCACGTTGTGGTTTTTGCGTAGGTAAGAAACGTTCTTGCTAGAAACCCATAGCAGCCACGTAAAACATGCAAACAACAATTAGAGGACGTCTAACTTGTTTTTGCAGGGTATGCTATGTGATGTGATATGGCCAAAAGGATGTGATGAATGATATATGTGATGTATGAGATTGATCATGTTCTTGTAATAGGAATCACGACTTGCATGTCGATGAGTATGACAACCGGCAGGAGCCATAGGAGTTGTCTTAATTTATTGTATGACCTGCGTGTCAACATAAACGTCATGTAATTACTTTACTTTATTGCTAACCGTTAGCTATAGTAGTAGAAGTAATAGTTGACGAGACAACTTCATGAAGACACGATGATAAAGATCATGATGATGGAGATCATGGTGTCATGCCGGTGACAAGATGATCATGGAGCCCCAAGATGGAGATCAAAGGAGCTATATGATATTGGCCATATCATGTCACTATTATTTGATTGCATGTGATGTTTATCATGTTTATACATCTTGTTTACTTAGAACGACGGTAGTAAATAAGATGATCCCTCACTAAAATTTCAAGAAGGTGTTCCCCCTAACTGTGCACCGTTGCGAAAGTTCGTCGTTTCGAAGCACCACGTGATGATCGGGTGTGATAGATTCTTACGTTCACATACAACGGGTGTAAGCCAGATTTACACACGCGAAACACTTAGGTTGACTTGACGAGCCTAGCATGTACAGACATGGCCTCGGAACACAAGAGACCGAAAGGTCGAGCATGAGTCGTATGGTAGATACGATCAACATGAAGATGTTCACCGATGATGACTAGTCCGTCTCACGTGATGATCGGACACGGCCTAGTTGACTCGGATCATGTAATCACTTAGATGACTAGAGGGATGTCTATCTGAGTGGGAGTTCATAAGATGAACTTAATTATCCTGAACATAGTCAAAAGGTCTTCGCAAATTATGTCGTAGCTCGCGCTTCAGTTCTACTGTTTAGATATGTTCCTAGAGAAAATTTAGTTGAAAGTTGATAGTAGCAATTATGCGGACTAGGTCCGTAAACTGAGGATTGTCCTCATTGCTTCATAGAAGGCTTATGTCCTTAATGCACCGCTCAGTGTGCTGAACCTCGAACGTTGTCTGTGGATGTTGCGAACATCTGACATACACATTTTGATAACTACGTGATAGTTCAGTTAAACGGTTTAGAGTTGAGGCACCGAAGACGTTTTGAAACGTCGCGAAACATATGAGATGTTTCGAGGGCTGAAATTGGGATTTCAGGCTCGTGCCCAAGTCAAAAGGTCTAAGACCTCCGACGATTTTCTTAGCCTACAAACTAAGGGAGAAAAGCTCAATTGTTGAGCTTGTGCTCAGATTGTCTAAGTACAACAATCGCTTGAATCGAGTGGGAGTTGATCTTCCAGATGAAATAGTGATGGTTCTCCGAAGTCATTACCACCAAGCTGCTAGAGCTTCGTGATGAACTATAATATATCAGGGACATATATGATGATCCTTGAGATATTCGCGATGTTTGACACCACAAAAGTAGAAATCAAGAAGGTGCCTCAATTGTTGATGGTTGGTGAAACCACTAGTTTCAAGAAGGGCAAGGGCAAGAAGGGAAACTTCATGAAACGGCAAATCAGCTGCTGCTCTAGTGAAGAAACCCAAGGTTGAACCCAAACCCGAGACTGAGTGCTTCTGTAATAAGGGGAACAACCACTGGAGCAGAATTACCCTAGATACTTGGTAGATGAGAAGGCTGGCAAGGTCGATAGAAGTATATTGGATATACATTGTGTTGATGTGTACTTTAATAGTACTCCTAGTAGCACCAGGGTATTAGATACCGGTTCGGTTGCTAAGTGTTAGTAACTCGAAATAAAAGCTACGGAAAACGGAGACTAGCTAAAGGTGAGCTGACGATATGTGTTGGAAGTGTTTCCAATGTTAATATGATCAAGCATCGCACGCTCCCTCTACCATCGAGATTGGTGTTTGCGTTGAGCATAGACATGATTGGATTATGTCTATCGCAATACGGTTATTCATTTAAGGAGAATAACGGTTACTCTGTTTATTTGAATAATACCTTCAATGGTCTTGCACCTAAAATGAATGGTTCATTGAATCTCGATCATAGTGATACACATGTTCATGCCAAAAGATATAAGATAGTAATGATAGTACCACCTACTTGTGGCACTGCCACTTAAGTCATATCGGTATAAAACGCATGAAGAAGCTCCATGTTGATGGATCTTTGGACTCACTCATTTTTAAAAGGTTTGAGACATGCGAACCATGTTTATTGGTGTATATGCATGAAGAAACTCCATGCAAATGGACCGTTTGGACTCACTTGATTTTGAATCACTTGAGACATGCAAATCATACCACATGGGCAAGATGACTGAAAGCCTCGTTTTTCAGTAAAATGGAACTAGAAAGCAACTTGTTGGAAGTAATACATTTTGATGTGTGCAGTCCAATGAGTGCTGAGGCATGTAGTGGATATCGTTATGTTCTTACTTCACAGATGATTTGAGTAGATGTTGAGTATATTTACTTGATGAATCACGAGTCTGAATTATTGAAAGGTTCAAGTAATTTCAGGGTGAAGTTGAAAGATCGCCGTGACAAGAGGATAAAATATCTATGATATGATCATAGAGATGAATATCTGAATTACGAGTTTGGCACAGAATTAAGACATTGTGGAAATTGTTTCACAACTAATACAGCCTGGAACACCATAGTGTGATGGTGTGTCCGAACATCATAACTGCACCCTATTGGATATGATGCATACCATGATGTCTCTTATCGAATTACCATAATAGTTTATGGGTTAGGCATTAGAGACAACCACATTCACTTTAAAAGGGGCACCACGTAATTCCGATGAGATGACACCGTATGAACTATGGTTTAGAGAAACCTAAGCTGTCATTTCTTAAAAGTTTGGGGCTGCGACGCTTATGTGAAAAAGTTTCAGGCTGATAAGCTCGAACCCAAAGCGGATAAATGCATCTTCATAGGACACCCAAAACAGTTGGGTATACTTCCTGTCTCAGATCCGAAAGCAATAAGGGATTGTTTCTGGAATCGGGTCCTTTCTCGAGGAAAAGTTTCTCTCGAAAGAATTGAGTGGGAGGATGGTGGAGACTTGATGAGGTTATTGAACCGTCTCTTCAACTAGTGTGTGGCAGAGCACAGGGAGTTGTTCCTGTGGCACCTACACCAATTGAAGTGGAAGCTTATGATAGTGATCATGAAACTTCAGATCAAGTCACTACCAAACCTCGTAGGATGACAAGGATGCGTACTACTTCAGAGTGCTACGTAATCCTGTCTTGGAAGTCATGTTGCTAGACAACAATGAACCTACGAGCTATGGAGAAGCGATGGTGGGCCCGGATTCCGATAAATGGCTCGAGGCCATAAAATCCGAGAGAGGATCCATGTATGAAAACAAAGTGTAGACTTTGGAAGAACTACTTGATGGTCGTAAGGCTGTTAGGTACATATGGATTTTAAAAGGAAGACGGACAATGATGGTAAGTATCACCATTAAGAAAGCTCGACTTGTTGTTAAGATGTTTTCCGACAAGTTCAAGGAGTTGACTACGATGAGACTTTCTCACTCGTAGCGATGCTAAGATTCTGTTGGAATTATATTAGCGATTATTGCATTATTTATGAAATCTTGCAGATAGGATGTCAAAACATTGTTTCCTCGATGATTTTCTTGAGGAAAGGTTGTATGTGATACAACCGGAAGGTTTTGTCAATCCTGAAAGAAGCTAGTAAGTATGCAAAGCTCCAGCAATCCTTCTAGGGACTGGAGTAAGCATCTCGGAGTTGGAATTATGCTTTGATGATGATCAAAGATTTTGGGTTTATACAAAGTTTATGAGAAACTTGTATTTCCAAAGAAGTGAGTGGGAGCACTATAGAATTTCTGATAAATATATGTTGTTGACATATTGTTGATCAGAAATGACGTAGAATTTCTGGAAAGCATATAGGGTTATTTGGAAAGTGTTTTTCAATGGAAAGCCTGGATTAAGCTACTTGAACATTGAGCATCAAGATCTATAAGGATAGATCAAAACGCTTAATGGTACTTTCAAATGAGCACATACCTTGACATGATCTTGAAGGTGTTCAAGATGGATCAGTCAAAGAAGGAGTTCTTGCCTGAGTTGTAAGGTATGAAGTTAAGACTTAAAGCTCGACCACGGCAGAATAGAGAGAAAGGATGAAGGTCGTCCCCTATGCTTAAGACATAGGCTCTATAGTATGCTATGCTGTGTACCGCACCTGAAATGTGCCTTGCCATGAGTCAGTCGAGGGGTACGAGAGTGATCTAAGAATGGATCACAGGACAGCGGTCAAAGTTATCCTTAATAACTAGTGGACTAAGGAATTTTCTCGATTATGGAGGTGATAAAGAGTTCGACGTAAAGAGTTACGTCGATGCAAGCTTAACACCTATCCGGATAGCTCTGAGTAGAGATACCGGATACGTATAATGGAGCAACAATTTAGAATAGCTCCATGTAGAACAGTTATTTGAAATGGCTCCAAATATAGCGTAGTAGCTGCATCTACAAGATGACATAGAGATTTGCGAAGTACATACGGATCTGAAAGATTCAGACCCGTTGACTATAACATCTCTCACAAGCATAACATGATCAAACCCAGAACTCATCGAGTGTTAATCACATGGTAATGTGAACTAGATTATTGACTCTAGTAAACTCTTCGGGTGTTAGTCACATGGGGATGTGACCTTGAGTGTTAATCACATATCGATGTGAACTGGATTATTGACTCTAGTGCAAGTGGGAGACTGTTGGAAATATGCCCTAGAGGCAATATTAAATTAGTTATTATTATATTTCCTTGTTCATGATAATCATTTATTATCCATGCTAGAATTGTATTGATAGGAAACTCAGATACATGTGTGGATACATAGACAACACCATGTCCCTAGTAAGCCTCTAGTTGACTAGCTCGTTGATCAATAGATGGTTACGGTTTCCTGACCATGGACATTGGATGTCGTTGATAACGGGATCACATCATTAGGAGAATGATGTGATGGACAAGACCCAATCCTAAGCATAGCACTAGATCGTGTAGTTCGTATGCTAAAGCTTTTCTAATGTCAAGTATCATTTCCTTAGACCATGAGATTGTGCAACTCCCGGATACCGTAGGAGTGCTTTGGGTGTGCCAAACGTCACAATGTAACTGGGTGGCTATAAAGGTACACTACGGGTATATCCGAAAGTGTCTGTTGGGTTGGCACGAATCGAGACTGGGATTTGTCACTCCGTGTGACGGAGAGGTATCTCTGGGCCCACTCGGTAGGACATCATCATAATGTGTACAATGTGATCAAGGAGTTGATCACGGGATGATGTGTTACGGAACGAGTAAAGAGACTTGCCGGTAACGAGATTGAACAAGGTATCGGGATACTGACTATCGAATCTCGGGCAAGTATCGTACCGCTAGACAAAGGGAATTGTATACGGGATTGATTAAGTCCTTGACATCGTGGTTCATCCGATGAGATCATCGTGGAACATGTGGGAGCCAACATGGGTATCCAGATCCCGCTATTGGTTATTGACCGGAGAGTCTTCTCGGTCATGTCTGCATGTCTCCCGAACCCGTAGGGTCTACACACTTAAGGTTCGGTGATGCTAGGGTTATAGAGATATTAGTATGCGGTAACCCGAAAGTTGTTCGGAGTCCCGGATGAGATCTCGGACGTCACGAGGAGTTCCGGAATGGTCCGGAGGTAAAGAATTATATATAGGAAGTGCTATTTCGGCCATCGGGACAAGTTTCGGGGTCACCGGTATTGTACCGGGACCACCGGAAGGGTCCCGGGGGTCCACCGGGTGGGGCCACATGGGCTGTAGGGGGTGTGCCTTGGCCTATATGGGCCAAGGGCACCAGCCCCAAGAGGCCCATGCGCCAAGAGAAGAGGGGAAAGGAAGAGTCCTAAAGGGGGAAGGCACCTCCTAGGTGCCTTGGGGAGGAGGGACTCCTCCCCTGGCCGCACCCTTCCTTGGAGGAAGGGCCAAGGATGCGCCTCCCCCCTCTCCCTTGGCCCTATATATAGTGGGGGGAACGGAGGGCAACCAAACTTAAGCCCTGGCGCCTCCCTCTCCCTCCCATGACACATCTCCCTCCTCCCGCAGCGCTTGGCGAAGCCCTGTTGGAATCCCGCTACTTCCACCACCACGCCGTCGTGCTGCTGGATCTCCATCAACCTCTCCTCCCCCCTTGCTGGATCAAGAAGGAGGAGATGTCGCTGCTCCGTACGTGTGTTGAACGCGGAGGTGCCGTCCGTTCGGCGCTAGGATCATCGGTGATTTGGATCACGACGAGTACGACTCCATCAACCCCGTTCTCTTGAACGCTTCCGCGCGCGATCTACAAGGGTATGTAGATCCACTCCTCCCTCGTTGCTAGATGACTCCATAGATAGATCTTGGTGACACGTAGGAAAATTTTGAATTTATGCTACGTTACCCAACACCTTCGATGCAGACGGAGCGCTTGATGACCTCGAGCCTCGGACAGGCCTCCACCAGCCGCCGCACCAGCCCGAAATAGCTCCCAAGCAGGGCCTCTCCAGGCCACAGCCGAACTATGAAGCCCTTCATGGCCTGTTCGGCAGCCTTGTGGAGCTCGACCAGCTGTTTCAGCTGGTCGCTCAAAGGCACAGGGTGTCCGGCCTCAGAATACTGAGACCAGAACACCTTCTCCGTCGAGCTGCCCTCTTCAGCTTGGTAGAATGCGGCGGCATCGGATACGCTACGGGGAAGATCTGCGAATGCCCCTGGAGAGCTCCGGATTCGGGTAAGTAACAAGTAGTTTACTTTTATGTTTCTGCTTTGCATGAAGAATGCCTTACCCGCTGCTATCTTCCTCATCTCCTCCAACTCTTGGAGGGCCTTTTGGGCTTCGGCCTTGGCAGACTTGGCAGTCTCAAGGGCCGTCGCGAGCTCGGATGCTTGCGCCTTTGACTCAAGCTCCAAACTCTCATGTTTTTTCATGAGAGCCTGAAGCTCTTGCCGCACCTCGCCGACCTGAGCCCCAAGTCTATCTCGCTTGGTGCGCTCCGCGGCCGTTTTCTTTTCGGCCTCAGACAACGCCTGCTTAAGGGTCGCCACCTCAGTCGTGGCCCCTACAATAAGCAGTACAATCCTGTTATTTTTTTGCAATCATGCCTTTTTATAGGCACTTTTTCTGTAAGGTATTTCTTACCTTCTTTCTCCTCGAGCTGCCGCTTGGCAAGGCCGAGCTCTTGCTCGGTCCGCTCGAGGTCCTGCTTTAGGACATGCACCTCCGCAGTCAGTGCGGCGGTGGATAGCAGCGAAGCCTGCATACGCATATTGACTCTTTTTGTTAGACTCCTGCGAAATTTAATAGATCCTCTATTCGGCTTTTCTTTTCGAACGCCAAACAGAGCATCAGGGGCTACTGTCTATGCGGTAATATTTTTACATATTTTTACTTACCTCGAAGCCTATTAGAAGGCTAGCGCAAGCTTCAGTCAGTCCGCTCTTGGCGGACTGAACCTTCTGGATCACCGTACTCATAATAGTACAGTGCCCCTCGTCAATGGAGGCATCGTCAAGCACCTCCAGCAGATTGTCCGGCACCTCCGGTTGGACGGAGGCCGCCGGCTCAGAAGGCTTGCTCCTCTTGGAAGGAGTTCGCCTACCGCGGTCCGGAACTGTGGAAGATTCCGGCGCGGTGTCCGGCACAAAACCAGACTTGGAGCCCTGGGGGGCCTTATCCCCTTCACTCCTGGAGTCCGGGAGGTTGCCTTGCGGCTCCTCCAGGACCACCTCCTACTGCCCCGGAGCTTGTCGCGATGCCACTTCGGCATCGTCTGCAGTGCAGGGGGAGACAGCGGGCGGAACTGAGTTCACGTCCGATGAGTCTAGGGAGCCGCCCGGCGATTCATTGAATTCGGCCCGGGGCGGGCTGCATAATTACGTTCGACATTAGGGAAAGCTGTGCAACAAAGGAACATCATGAGTTACTCTGATATCCGAACTTACGATTTAGCCGGACGCTTGGCCCTGTTTGACCACTCCTCTCCGCCCTCTTCGGCGTCGGGGGAGTAGTCCGGCGGAGGGGTCTTCCTTTTCCTAGACCCCTCGGCCTCTCCCGTTGGGGCGGCCTTCCTCTTCTCTCCTCCCTCCGCTGGGGGGGGGGAGAGTTTTCTTCCTCCTCCTCCTCGTTTTCACGGGAAGAGGGCGTCTCGGACTCGTCGGATGACGAGTCCGACACCACCACGTTGCGGGCACTCCTTCGAGTCCCCGTGGTCTTCTTCTTCTTGGCCTTCTTCTCCGGCACCACATAAGGCGCCGGAACCAGCAGCTTCACTAGTAGAGCTGGGGCTGGGTCTTCGGGCAGAGGAGCCGGATAGTTAATCGGTCCGGATATCGCCCACCAAGCCTGTCAAAGGTAAGGGAGTTTAGATCCCGCATAGAGTCAAACTATGAAGAAAGCTTAACATCCTGTAAAAGGTGAAGATAGCTTACCTCGCTAGCGTGACGCTGCGAGCTGTATCCGCGGTCCTCGGAAGCGGATGCGGGAGCCTCGGCGCCCTTGAATAGCACCTTCCAGGCATCTTCGTACATCGTGTCGAAGAGCTTGCTAAGGGTTTGGTGCTGCGCTGGGTCGAACTCCCACAGATTAAAATCCCATTGTTGGCACGGGAGGATCCGGCGGACGAGCATAACCTGGATTACATTAACAAGACGGATTGGCTTGTTCACCAGGGACTGGATGCATGTTTGCAATCCGGTCACCTCTTTTTCGTCACCCCACGACAGGCCCGTCTCTTTCCAGGACATAAGCTGCGTGGGGGGTCCGGATCGGAACTCGGGGGCTGCGATCCAGTTCAGATCACGTGGCTCGGTGATGTAAAACCACCCGGATTGCCACCCCTTTAGGGTCTCCACAAAAGAGCCCTCGAACCATAGGACGTTGGCCATCTTGCCCGCCATGGCGCCTCCGCACTCCGCCTGGTTGCCGCGCACCACCTTGGGCCTGACGTTGAAGGTCTTGAGCTAGAGGCCGAAATGAGGGCGGACGCGGAGAAAAGCCTCGCACACGATGATAAACACCGAGATGTTGAGGATGAAGTTCGGAGCCAGATCGTGGAAATCCAGGCCGTAGTAGAACATGAGCCCCCGGACAAATGGGTGGAGTGGAAAACCCAGTCCGCGGAGGAAGTGGGGGAGAAATACTACCCTCTCATGGGGCCTTGGGGTGGGGAGAAACTGCCCCTCTTCGGGAAGCCGGTGCGCGATGTCCTTGGACAGGTATCCGGCCTTCCTTAGCTTCTTGACTTTACCCTCCGTGACGGAGGAGACCATCCACTTGCCTCCCGCTCCAGACATTGCTGGAGAAGGTTGAGGTGGGAAGTGCGGGCTTGGGCGCTGGAGCTCGAGTGCGCAGGAGACGGATAGGCAAAGGAGGAAGAAGGCGTAGGTAAAAAGGTGGATCCTTATCCCCTTATATGGGCGGATGCGGTTGTGCATCCCCACCAGCCTAGTAAAACTCGCTTGCCTCCCAAGCGCCATGATAAATGGCGCGGTTGGGTTACCCACGTCCGTATTGATGAGAATCCCGTAAAGGGGGTACACGATCTCTGCTTTGACAAGATGTGCCAAGGAAACCGCCTCGCAAAACATGCTGAGGTGGAAAAGTAAAAACAATTCGAGTAAAGGACTTGGCCGTAGTGTGATGACACACTGCAGAATACGTCAGCAGTTTTGATTTGTGTTAATATTATTCTCTCTATGGCGATATGTGGAAGCTTATTTTGCAGAGCCGGACATTACTCTTGGTGTTTACAATCTTCTATGAAGGACTTGGAGGAGGAACCCGCCTTGCAATGCCGAAGACAATTTGCGCGCCGGACTCATCGTCATTGAAGCCTGGTTCAGGGGCTACTGAGGGAGTCCTGGATTAGGGGGTGTTCGGGTAGCCGGACTATACCTTCAGCCAGACTCCTGGACTATGAAGATACAAGATTGAAGACTTCGTCCCGTGTCCGGATGGGACTTTCCTTGGCGTGGAAGGCAAGCTTGGCGATGCGGATATTCAGGATCTCCTACCATTGTAACCGACTCTGTATAACCCTAACCCTATCCGGTGTCTATATAAACCGGAGGGTTGTAGTCCGTAGGCAATCAACTCCATATACAACAATCATACCATAGGCTAGCTTCTAGGGTTTAGCCTCCTTGATCTCGTGGTAGATCTACTCTTGTACTACCCATATCATCAATATTAATCAAGAAGGACGTAGGGTTTTACCTCCATCAAGAGGGCCCGAACCTGGGTAAAACATCGTGTTCCCTGCCTCCTGTTACCATCCGGCCTAGATGCACAGTTCGGGACCCACTACCCGAGATCCGCCGGTTTTGACACCGGTACCGGGGCTACGGTCGAGGAGGAGGAAGGAACGCAGGACGCTGGGAAGACCATGGCCCGCGCCAAGGGTGGCGCGATCAACCTCGCGAGGATCGCTGGCAAGACCCGCCTCGCGAGGGAGACTGGAGGGATCAGCCTCGCGAGGATCGCCTGCAAGGCAACGCAGGCCTCCCTCCGCTGCCGCCGCAGCCAAGGAGAAACGAGGACCGCCACCAAGACGAGGGGGCTGGGGGCTTCCAGGAGCCGCGCGCGATCGCCTGCATCCTGGGCGGGGCTCAGGCCCCAGCCTCTCAACGCATCTTCAAGCAGTTCGCCCGCGAAGTGAGTGCAGTCCTCCCCAGGCTTGAAGCCACGCGCCCTCTCAGGTGGTCGGCATGCGCCATCACGTTCAGCTCAGCAGATCAGCTCAAGTGTGCGGCTACAGCCGAAGTCCTCCCAATGCTTTGTTCCCCAATCATCAGCAATGTGGTGGTCACCAGGACCCTCATCGATGGTGGGGCAGGGCTGAACGTCCTGTCCGTGGAAACATTCAACAATCTCCAAGTGCCCTACAGCCAGCTTCAGCCAATCCAAGCCCTTCTCCAGAATCACCGACGGCTCCACGGTCCCGATTGGGCAGGTCCGCCTCCCTGTCACCTTCGGGGCACGCGACAACTACCGCACCGAGCTCATCGACTTCGACGTCGCTCACATTCGCCTTCCGTACAACGCCATCCTTGGGTACCCAGCGCTGGCCAAGTTCATGGTCGTAACTCACCACGGCTACAACGTCCTCAAGATGCCAGGAAGTGGCGGAGTCATCACGATGCCCTGTGAAGAGAAGGACGCGGTGTGTTCCCTGGACGAGCCTTTCAGGCCGCGTCACTGGAAGACCCGGATCGTGAAAGCAGGAGGCTTCCTGAGATCGCCCCCAAGAAGAAGAAGACATTGTCCGGCCTGGCCCCTCAGGAGGCAGGCCCCTCTGGGCCCGTGCCTGCCCAGGGGGAACCTCCTTCCATCACACAGGAAAGCGCTCCCGGCGCCCACCTCAGGCAGGGCTCGGGGGCTCTCCCCTGGAGGGCCACCGACCTGGCTAGGGTCATGAGGGAGGCGCTTGGGCACGACATAGAGGCGTGTTTCGAAGCACGTTTCCCTCAAGAAGGAGTAAGGCAAGGAGAGCCAGACCCTCAGGAGTTCGTCAGCAAGGCCATTCAGGAGCTACAGGAGTCAAGGGTCATGAAAGGCGGCCGCCGTCTACCAGCAGTGGCTCCCCATCCAGGCGAGGATGGTGGGCTGCACGTCTGCATCGACATACCAGGGCTCAACCGAGTCTCCTCTTTGGAGCGCCTCTGGCCCTCGCGAGTGGGGCGCTGCGGAGGTCCACCCCACAGCTACGTTCGCACGCCTTACGGCTTGCCGAACGCGGCTGCCACGTACCAGCGCCTCATGAGGGGCATCATGGAGGCACAAGAGGTCAGGCGCTCCGCAGCCCTGGCGGAGATGGAGATGGTCCGCGGGGAGCCGCTAGCACCTCCGGAGCCTCCCGAGGCCCCCGGGCCTGGGGGCTCGTGAGGATCGGCTTCCGCAGCCCACCGAGTCTACTACACCAATACCCCTTCGTCCTCCACGTCATCAGGTGACATCTTTCAAGTTTTGCTTCCAGCTGGGAGCGCCCCCCAGGGCTGCATTATTCCCAGGCCGCGTGGGTCTGTCCCTGCGGCATGTATCCCTTTTATTTCATGTTGTTAGCTTACCTTGTTGGGGGCGCCCCTCGGGCTGCATGATCCCCAAGTCGCTTGGGCCAGACCCAGCGACATGTATCTCATTTGCATTTATTTCCGGTTATGCGTTATACCCACCATGCTTGATTATTTGGTGCCGGTCCACGGCACCTCTTCTTCTCCATGCCGACCACTTGCACGTTAAAGGGGGGGTACCTGAGCATCGTGACTGAGGGCTCTTACTGGCTCTCCAGCCCTCACCCTCTGGCCTTGTCCACGGCATCGCGACCTGGCATACCAGCGACGGCTGAGACCAGCTCGAGGGCCGGGACCCGAGGACGTAGAGTGCCGACATCTAACCAAATTTGCAGGGACACATCACAAGATAAGGCCCAGTGCCAGGCGCAACCTGCCTAGAGGTAGGGCCCCGTGAGTCCTGCGCTGGCTCACGGGTGCCCAGATACACCTCGCCAGGCCCTACCGTGCCAGCCACGTGTCAGGGCGGGGCTGTACACGCCCCGGGGGCTCCTCCCGGAGGGGACCCCCTCCCACGTACCAGTGGAAGCACCATGCTCCGCGTTGGCTGACGACACTGCCGAGGAGCGGCTATGCCCGTACACATACGAAAGCGCTATGCTCCGCGCTGGTGATAAACAACTGAGGGTGTCCCCCGGGCCGCATCAACCTCAGGGAGCCCAGAGCTCAGTGTCTAGCCTCATCGTAACGCCTCCCCTCGGGAGTGCCGCGCGAGGGGGCTGGGCATGGGGGCTGCGCCTGGGTCACGCCCAGACGCACGCCGCCCAGCCAGGCCCCCCCGGGCCTGGTTCGTCGCGCGTCTCTCCCCGAGCGGGGCCAAGGTACGAAGGCCGTTTGAGCGTCAAGGGGGACTCCTGAGCATCGCGACTCAGGAGCCTAACTGGTCATGTAGCCCCTCACTCCTTAGTTCCGAAAGGCTAACGCTGGGTGAGGTATGCGCGCGCCCGGGCTCTACAGACGTAGAACGGTAGATCCACCCACATCCCACCTCCCTACTTGCTGTTCGTGCGCCAAGGGGGACTCCTGAGCATCGCGACTCAGGAGCCTAACTTGTAACGTAGCCCCTCACTCCTTGGCCCCGTCCTGGTTTCCGGTCGGGACTAACGCTGGGTGAGGTATGCGCGGGGCTGGGCTCTGCCCGCGTAGAACATAAGCAAGTAGGAAGGAAAAGCGCAAATTTCAAGGAATTCAAAAGCAAATATTACAGTCCACACTGTTATCTCAATGCCAAACGCAAGTTTAAACGCCTCCTCGAGGCATGATACATGTGCAGGAATTAAAGGCAGGACAGGAGCCACAACGGAGTCACTTGTCGGCGGTGGAGCAGCGCGGAGTGGGTTCTGTTGGAAATATGCCCTAGAGGCAATGATAAAAGCATTATTATTATATTTCCTTATTCATGATAATTGTCTTTATTCATGCTATAATTGTGTTATCCGGAAATCGTAATGCATGTGTGAATAACAAACACCAACATGTCCCTAGTAAGCCTCTAGTTGACTAGCTCGTTGATCAATACATAGTCATGGTTTCCTGACTATGGACATTGGATGTCATTGATAACGAGATCACATCATTAGGAGAATGATGTGATGGACAAGACCCAATCCTAAACATAGCACAAGATCGTATAGTTCGTTTGCTAGAGTTTTCCAATGTCAAAGTATCTTTTCCTTAGACCATGAGATCGTGTAACTCCCGGATACCGTAGGAGTGCTTTGGGTATACCAAACGTCACAACGTAACTGGGTGACTATAAAGGTAGACTACGGGTATCTCCGAAAGTGTCTGTTGGGTTGACATGGATCAAGACTGGGATTTGTCACTCCGTATGACGGAGAGGTATCACTGGGCCCACTCGGTAATGCATCATCATAATGAGCTCAAAGTGACCAAGTGTCTGGTCATGGGATCATGCATTACGGTACGAGTAAAGTGACTTGCCGGTAACGAGATTGAACGAGGTATTGGGATACCGATGATCGAATCTCGGGCAAGTAACATATCGATTGACAAAGGGAATTGCATGCGGGGTTGATTGAATCCTCGACATCGTGGTTCATCCGATGAGATCATCGTGGAGCATGTGGGAGCCAACATGGGTATCCAGATCCCGCTGTTGGTTATTGACCGGAGAGTCGTCTCGGTCATGTCTGCTTGTCTCCCGAACCCGTAGGGTCTACACACTTAAGGTTCGGTGACGCTAGGGTTGAGAAGATATGTATATGCAGTAACCCGAATATTGTTCGGAGTCCCGGATGAGATCCCGGACGTCACGAGGAGTTCCGGAATGGTCCGGAGGTAAAGAATTATATATAGGAAGTGCTGTTTCGGTCACCGGGACAAGTTTCGGGGTTATCGGTATTGTACCGGGACCATCGGAGGGGTCCTGGGGGCCCACCGGGTGGGGCCACCTGTCCCAGGGGGCCACATGGGCTGTAGGGGGTGCGCCTTGGCCTAGATGGGCCAAGGGCACTAGCCCTACTAGGCCCATGCGCCTAGGGTTTCCATGGGGGAGGAGTGCACCTAGTGGAAGGCACCCCGAGGTGCCTTGGGGGGGAGGGAAACCTTCCCCTGGCCGGCGCACCTAGGATATCATATCTCCTAGGCTGCGCACCCCCCTGGCCCCTATATATAGTGGGGGAGAGGAGGGACTTCATACACCAGCCCCTGGCGCCTCCCTCTCTCCCCGTTACGCTCTCTTCCTCGTAGTATAGGCGAAGCCCTCCTACTGTGACGCCCTGCATCCACCACCACGCCGTCGTGCTGCTGGATCTTCATCAACCCTCTCCCTTCCCCTTGCTGGATCAAGAAGGAGGAGACGTCTCCCGTCCCGTACGTGTGTTGAACGCGGAGGTGCCGTCCGTTCGGCGCTTGGTCATCGGTGATTTGGATCACGTCGTGTTCGACTACATCATCACCGTTCTTTAACGCTTCCGTGCGCGATCTACAAAGGTATGTAGATGCATCCAATGACTCGTTGCTAGATGAACTCCTAGATGATCTTGGTGAAACGAGTAGGAAAATTTTTGTTTTCTGCAACGTTCCCCAACAGTGGCATCATGAGCTAGGTCTATGCGTAGTTCTTCTTGCGCGAGTAGAACACAATTAGTTGTGGGCGTAGATTTGTCAACTTTCTTGCCGTTACTAGTCTTTTCTTGCTTCAGCGGTATTGTGGGATGAAGCGGCCCGGACCAACCTTACACGTACGCTTACATGAGACCGGTTCCACCGACTAACATGCACTAGTTGCATAAGGTGGCTGGCGGGTGTCTGTCTCTCCCACTTTAGTTGGAGCGGATTCGATGAACAGGGTCCTTATGAAGGGTAAATAGAAGTTGACAAATCACGTTGTGGCTTTAATGTAGGTAAGAAGACGTTCTTGCTAGAACCCTAATTTAGCCACGTAAAACTTGCAACAACAATTAGAGGACGTCTAACTTGTTTTTGCAGCAAGTGGTTTGTGATATGATATGGCCAAAGTTGTGATGAATGATGAATGATCTATATGTGATGTATGAGATGTTCATGCTATTGTAATAGGAATCACGACTTGCATGTCGATGAGTATGACAACCGGCAGGAGCCATAGGAGTTGTCTTTATTCTTTCATATGACCTGCGTGTCATGGAGAAACGCCATGTAAATTACTTTACTTTATTGCTAAACGCGTTAGCCATAGTAGTAGAAGTAATAGTTGGCGAGCAACTTCATGGAGACACGATGATGGAGATCATGATGATGGAGATCATGGTGTCAAGCCGGTGACAAGATGATCATGGAGCCCCAAGATGGAGATCAAAGGAGCTATGTGATATTGGCCATATCATGTCACGTTTATTATTTGATTGCATGTGATGTTTATCATGTTTTGCATCTTGTTTACTTAGAACGACGGTAGTAAATAAGATGATCCCTCATAACAATTTCAAGAAGTGTTCTCCCCTAACTGTGCACCGTTGCTAAAGTTCGTCGTTTCTAAGCACGCCGTGATGATCGGGTGTGATGGATCCTTACGTTCACATACAACGGGTGTTGACGAGCCTAGCATGTACAGACATGGCCTCGGAACACATGCAAAACACTTAGGGTTAACTTGACGAGCCTAGCATGTACAGACATGGCCTCGGAACACAGAAGACCGAAAGGTCGAGCATGAGTCGTATAGAAGATACGATCAACATGAAAATGTTCACCGACGTTGACTAGTCCGTCTCACGTGATGATCGGACACGGTCTAGTTAACTCGGATCATGTAATACTTAGATGACTAGAGGGATGTCTAATCTAAGTGGGAGTTCATTAATAATTTGATTAGATGAACTTATTTATCATGAACTTAGTCTAAAACTTTACAATATTTCTTGTAGATCAAATGGCCAACGTAGTCCTCAACTTCAACGCGTTCCTAGAGAAAACCAAGCTGAAAGACGATGGCAGCAACTATACGGACTGGGTCCGGAACCTGAGGATCATCCTCATAGCTGCCAAGAAAGATTATGTCCTACAAGCACCGCTGGGTGACGCACCTGTTCTCCCTGCAGAACAAGACGTTATGAACGCTTGGCAGGCACGTACCGATGACTACTCCCTCGTTCAGTGTGGCATGCTTTACAGTTTAGAACCGGGGCTCCAAAAGCGTTTTGAGAGACACGGAGCATATGAGATGTTCGAAGAGCTAAAAATGGTTTTCCAAGCCCTTGCCCGGGTCAAGAGATATCAAGTCTCCGACAAGTTCTTCAGCTGTAAGATGGAGGAAAACAGTTCTGTCAGTGAGCACATACTCACTATGTCTGGGTTGCATAACCGCTTGACTCAGCTGGGAGTTAATCTCCCGGATGATGCGGTCATTGACAGAATCCTCCAGTCGCTTCCACCAAACTACAAGAGCTTTGTGATGAACTTCAATATGCAGGGGATGGAGAAGACCATTCCTGAAGTATTTGCTATGCTGAAATCAGCAGAGGTAGAAGTCAAGAAGGAACATCAAGTGTTGATGGTCAATAAAACCACTAAGTTCAAGAAAGGCAAGGGTAAAAAGAGCTTCAAGAAAGACGGCAAGGGAGTTGCCACGCCCGGCAAGCAAGCTGCCGGGAAGAAGCCAAAGAATGGACCCAAGCCCGAGACTGAGTGCTTTTATTGCAAGGAAAGTGGTCACTGGAAGCGGAACTGCCCCAAATACTTAGCAGACAAGAAGGCTGGCAAAACAAAAGGTATATGTGATATACATGTAATTGATGTGTACCTTACCAGTACTCGTAGTAACTCCTGGGTATTTGATACCGGTGCCGTTGCTCATATTTGTAACACACAGCAGGAGCTGCGGAATAAACGGAGACTGGCGAAGGACGAGGTGACGATGCGCGTCGGGAATGGTTCCAAGGTCGATGTGATCGCCGTCGGCACGCTACCTCTGCATTTACCTACGGGATTAGTTATAAACCTCAATAATTGTTATTTGGTGCCAAGTTTGATCATGAACATTGTATCAGGATCTCGTTTAATTCAAGATGGCTACTCATTTAAATCTGAGAATAATGGTTGTTCTATTTATATGAGAGATATGTTTTATGGTCATGCTCCGATGGTGAATGGTTTATTCTTTATGAATCTCGAGCGTAATGCTACACATGTTCATAATGTGAGTACCAAAAGATGTAAAGTTGGTAATGATAGTACCACATACTTGTGGCACTGCCGCCTTGGTCACATAGGTGTCAAACGCATGAAGAAGCTCCATACAGATGGACTTTTAGAGTCTCTTGATTATGAATCATTTGACACGTGCGAACCATGCCTCATGGGTAAAATGACCAAGACTCCGTTCTCAGGAACAATGGAGCGAGCAACCAACTTATTGGAAATCATACATACTGATGTGTGCGGTCCAATGAGTGTTGAGGCTCGCGGTGGCTATCGTTATGTTCTCACCCTCACTGATGACTTAAGTAGATATGGGCATGTCTACTTAATGAAACACAAGTCTGAAACCTTTGAAAAGTTCAAGGAATTTCAGAGTGAGGTCGAAAATCAATGTGACAGGAAAATCAAGTTTCTACGATCAGATCGTGGAGGAGAATACTTGAGTCACGAATTTGGCACACACTTAAGAAAATGTGGAATAGTTTCACAACTCACGCCGCCTGGAACACCTCAGCGTAACGGTGTGTCTGAACGTCATAATCGCACTCTATTAGATATGGTGCGGTCTATGATGTCTCTTACTGATTTACCGCTATCTTTTTGGGGCTATGATTTAGAGACTGCCGCATTCACTTTAAATAGGGCTCCGTCGAAATCCGTTGAGACGACACCGTATGAATTATGGTTTGGGAAGAAACCTAAGCTGTCGTTTCTAAAAGTTTGGGGATGCGATGCTTATGTCAAGAAACTTCAACCTGAGAAGCTCGAACCCAAGTCGGAAAAATGCGTCTTCATAGGATACCCTAAAGAAACTATTGGGTATACCTTCTACCTAAGATCCGAAGGCAAGATCTTTGTTGCCAAGAACGGAATCTTTCTAGAGAAAGAGTTTCTCTCGAAAGAAGTAAGTGGGAGGAAAGTAGAGCTTGATGAAGTATTACCTCTTGAACCGGAAAATGGCGCAACTCAAGAAAATGTTCCTGAGGTACCAGCACCGACTAGAGAGGAAGTTAATGATGATGATCAAGATACTTCTGATCAAGCTCCTACTGAAATTTGAAGGTCCACAAGGACACGTTCCGCACCAGAGTGGTAAGGCAACCCTGTCTTGGAAAACATGTTGTTAGACAACGGTGAACCTTCGAACTATGAAGAAGCGATGGCGGGCCCGGATTCCGACAAATGGCTAGAAGCCATGAAATCCGAGATAGGATCCATGTATGAAAACGAAGTATGGACTTTGACTGACTTGGCCGTTGAACGGCGAGCCATAGAAAATAAATGGATCTTTAAGAAGAAGACAGACGCGGATGGTAATGTGACCATCTATAAAGCTCGACTTGTCGCTAAGGGTTATCGACAAGTTCAAGGGGTTGACTACGATGAGACTTTCTCACCGGTAGCGAAGCTGAAGTCCGTCCGAATCATGTTAGCAATTCCCCCATTCTACGATTATGAGATATGGCAAATGGACGTCAAAACGGCATTCCTTAATGGTTTCCTTAAGGAAGAATTGTATATGATGCAGCCGGAAGGTTTTGTCGATCCTAAGAATGCTGACAAGGTATGCAAGCTCCAACGCTTGATTTATGGGCTGGTGCAAGCATCTCGGAGTTGGAACATTCACTTTGATGAGATGATCAAAGCGTTTGGGTTTACACAGACTTATGGAGAAGCCTGCGTTTACAAGAAAGTGAGTGGGAGCTCTGTAGCATTTCGCATATTATATGTAGATGACATACTTTTGATGGGAAATGATATAGAACTCTTGGACAGCATTAAGGCCTACTTGAATAAGAGTTTTTCAATGAAGGACCTTGGAGAAGCTGCTTATATATTAGGCATCAAAATCTATAGAGATAGATCGAGACGCCTCATAGGTCTTTCACAAAGTACATACCTTGATAAGATATTGAAGAAGTTCAATATGGATCAATCTAAGAAGGGGTTCTTGCCTGTGTTACAAGGTATGAAATTGAGCTCAGCTCAATGTCCGACCACGACAGAAGATATAGAAGAGATGAGTGTCATCCCCTATGACTCAGCCATAGGTTCTATTATGTATGCCATGCTGTGTACCAGACCTGATGTAAACCTTGCCATAAGTTTGGTAGGTAGGTACCAAAGTAATCCCGACAAGGAACACTGGACAGCGGTCAAGAATATCCTGAAGTACCTGAAAAGGACTAAGGAAATGTTTCTCGTTTATGGAGGTGATGAAGAGCTCGTCGTAAAGGGTTACGTCGACGCTAGCTTCGACACAGATCTGGATGACTCTAAGTCACAAACCGGATACGTGTATATTTTGAATGGTGGGGCAGTAAGCTGGTGCAGTTGCAAGCAAAGCGTCGTGGCGGGATCTACATGTGAAGCGGAGTACATGGCAGCCTCGGAGGCAGCACATGAAGCAATATGGGTGAAGGAGTTCATCACCGACCTAGGAGTCATACCCAATGCGTCGGGGCCGATCAAGCACTTCTGTGACAACACTGGAGCTATTGCCCTTGCCAAGGAGCCCAGGTTTCACAAGAAGACAAGGCACATCAAGCGTCGCTTCAACTCCATTTGTGAAAATGTTCAAAATGGAGACATAGAGATTTGTAAAGTACATACGGACCTGAATGTAGCGGATCCGTTGACTAAACCTCTCCCTAGAGCAAAACATGATCAACACCAGAATTCCATGGGTGTTCGATTCATCACAATGTAACTAGATTATTGACTCTAGTGCAAGTGGGAGACTGTTGGAAATGTGCCCTAGAGGCAATGATAAAAGCATTATTATTATATTTCCTTATTCATGATAATTGTCTTTATTCATGCTATAATTGTGTTATCCGGAAATCGTAATGCATGTGTGAATAACAGACACCAACATGTCCCTAGTAAGCCTCTAGTTGACTAGTTCGTTGATCAATAGATAGTCATGGTTTCCTGACTATGGACATTGGATGTCATTGATAACGCGATCACATCATTAGGAGAATGATGTGATGGACAAGACCCAATCCTAAACATAGCACAAGATCGTATAGTTCGTTTGCTAGAGTTTTCCAATGTCAAAGTATCTTTTCCTTAGACCATGAGATCGTGTAACTCCCGGATACCGTAGGAGTGCTTTGGGTATACCAAACGTCACAACGTAACTGGGTGACTATAAAGGTAGACTACGGGTATCTCCGAAAGTGTCTGTTGGGTTGACATGGATCAAGACTGGGATTTGTCACTCCGTATGACGGAGAGGTATCACTGGGCCCACTCGGTAATGCATCATCATAATGAGCTCAAAGTGACCAAGTGTCTGGTCATGGGATCATGCATTACGGTACGAGTAAAGTGACTTGCCGGTAACGAGATTGAACGAGGTATTGGGATACCGACGATCAAATCTCGGGCAAGTAACATATCGATTGACAAAGGGAATTGCATGCGGGGTTGATTGAATCCTCGACATCGTGGTTCATCCGATGAGATCATCGTGGAGCATGTGGGAGCCAACATGGGTATCCGGATCCCGCTGTTGGTTATTGACCGGAGAGTCGTCTCGGTCATGTCTGCTTGTCTCCCGAACCCGTAGGGTCTACACACTTAAGGTTCGGTGACGCTAGGGTTGAGAAGATATGTATATGCAGTAACCCGAATATTGTTCGGAGTCCCGGATGAGATCCCGGACGTCACGAGGAGTTCCGGAATGGTCCGGAGGTAAAGAATTATATATAGGAAGTGCTGTTTCTGTCATCGGGACAAGTTTCGGGGTTATCGATATTGTACCAGGACCACCGAAGGGGTCCCGGGGCCCACCAGGTGGGGCCACCTATCCCGGGGGGCCACATGGGCTGTAGGGGGTGCGCCTTGGACTAGATGGACCAAGGGCACCAGCCCTACTAGGCCCATGCGCCTAGGGTTTCCATGGGGGAGGAGTCCACCTAGTGGAAGGCACCCCGAGGTGCCTTGGGGGGGAGGGAAACCTTCCCCTGGCCGGCGCACCTAGGAGATCATATCTCCTAGGCTGCGCACCACCCCCCTTGGCCCTCCTATATATAGTGGGGGAGAGGAGGGACTTCATACACCAGCCCCTGGCGCCTCCCTCTCTCCCCGTTACGTCTCTCTTCCTCGTAGTATAGGCGAAGCCCTGCTACTGTGACGCCCTGCATCCACCACCACGCCGTCGTGCTGCTGGATCTTCATCAACCTCTCCTTCCCCTTGCTGGATCAAGAAGGAGGAGACGTCTCCCGTCCCATACGTGTGTTGAACGCGGAGGTGCCGTCCGTTCGGCGCTTGGTCATCGGTGATTTGGATCACGTCGTGTTCGACTACATCATCACCGTTCTTAGAACGCTTCCGTGCGCGATCTACAAAGGTATGTAGATGCATCCAATGACTCGTTGCTAGATGAACTCCTAGATGATCTTGGTGAAACGAGTAGGAAATTTTTTGTTTTCTGCAATGTTCCCCAACAGGTTCGCCTTATGGAGCAGTGGGGTCGGCAGTGCCTTGCTTCGGCTTGGTGCTGAAGGCCCGGAACTTCCCCAGCAGAGCCTCCGCGCGACCCTTCACGGCCTCGGCAGCGGCATGCTCGCCGCTTACTGGCTCCAGCAGGCCGTCGAGGTCGATGCCGGGATCGCGAAGGTAGATGTGGGTGAGCACCCGCGTCAGTGCTGCAGAAGACAGGACACGCGCCTCGGCCTCGGCCGTGGGGCCAAGGCCAAGGGCGACATCTTCAATAGCACGAACCAGGAAGGGAAGTAGCTTGGCAGGGCCGTCCTCGGCGCCAGCCAGCGGGCTCTCACGTCCGCTGTCATAAAGCGTCCTCAGCGAGGAGCGAGCCTTCGCCTCCATCTCCGTGAAGGCCACGCGGTCCTCAGCAAGAACCAGGGCCTTGTCGTCCAGCTCGGCCTTCCTCGCCCCCAACTCCCGCTCCAGCGCGCCTAGGCGGTCGCGGCGCTTCCTGAGCTTGACCTCCCTCTCCTTGACGGCCGCCTCGCGAGCCTTCACGCCTTCTTCCTGCTCTTGGCGAAGGCGGACCTCTTTCGCGAGCTGGTCCCGCAGGCCCTGCAGCTCGTCCTCCAGCGCCTTGCAGCGACCACGGACGTTGACCACCTCCCCCAGGGCTGCGTCACGAGCAACCTTCGCCTCAAGGACGGCCTGCTTCTCCTCATCGCAAGCCATCGAGGCCTGGACCAGCGCCGCCCGAATCAAAGCGTCGGAGCGAACCCATCCTGAAGCCAGCTCCAAGCACCCGGCCACCAAGCGAGGGTCGGTGCCAAGAAGATCCTGCCGCAGTCGGTCTAGCTCAGCAACAGCACGATCCAGAACGGCAGAAGGAGTCGGAGAGACAGCAGCCGGTGGAGTAGGAGGAGAAGGCGGCTGCGCGGCCATAGCATCCTGAGGCGGAGTCTGCTGCGCCCCAACGGCTGTAGTGGCGGCGGCAGGCAAGGACACCTCAGGAGTCACTTGGGCCGTGGGGGCCGAGCTCGCCCCAGCCGGCTCAGCCAGGCCTCGCGAGGACGACCGGGCAGGAGAAGCCCGTGCGTCGCGGTCACCCTCCTTCGCGGGCAGAGGCACTACCACAGATGGAACCTCAGGAGCTCCCTTCGCCTTCTTTGTTGCGGGCGCCAGCCTATCCAAAAGATGCGGGCGTCAAGCCTCAGAAGCAGAACAAGAAATAAAGACAAGAATCAAACGCTTACGGGTCGTCGCCAGTGAGCTCGAGCGGCCTCTGGCCAAATTTGAAGCCTGAAAGCCGGCTGGAAGGGTCAACCTCGGGAAGCTTGGAAGCGGAAGGTGCGGCCCGCCTCGGGGCCGGGGCAGACCCGCGGGAGATCAGCCCGATCCTGTCCTTCCTCGGGATCGGGGGCAAGCTCCCGTCGTCCTGCTCGTCGTCATCCTCGTTGTCATCCTCGTCGTCATCCTCATCGTCATCCTTGTCGTCATCGCTCGGAGAGAGGCGAAGAATGCGGGACCTGCGCCGGGGGAGGGGAGCCCTCGACTCTCCGTCAGTCGCTTCGGAGTCAGGCCCTTTTTCCCGCTCCCCTCCCTCCTCCTCTTCGCTGGAGTCATCGGAGGGCATGTCCACCGGTTCCTCGGGAACTTCCATGGGCACGGGCCCGTCCCTGTTGAAGACGGGCATGGACTCCACTACCTGCTCCCAGTCGTCGCGGAGGAACAAGGGCGTAGGAGCGCCCTCCAACCTCGCCACGTCGCCCCCGACCAGAGATTGGAGGACCGCAGCCAGATCTCCGTTGGCCAAGGCCGCGGGGCTCGGATGGGGCCTCCACATCGGAAGTGAGTACTGCCGAAGTGGAGCCAGCTGGTGCTCCAGGAATTCCCTCAGCAGCAACGCGCCGGTCAGCTTCGCCGCCGCCATGTTGGCCGGCCTCAGATCCGCGTCCATCTTCTCCAACACCAGCTTCGCGCGGGGGTCCGCGAGCTCCGCTCGACCCCAATCGCTGGAGCTCATGGGCTGCTCCGTGGGCAAGATCAGCCGAGGGTCAATGAGCCCAGCATCCGCCAAGACCCACTTGCTCCTGAAGCCCTCAATCCTTTTCCCGGGGTTCGAGATGGCAATGGCGCCACCGTACGCAATGAAGCTCGCGCACGCGGAAGCAGGACCGCGAGAGGTCCGGAGGTAGAAGTAGTGGCGCAGCAAGGCCACTGAGGGCTGCACCCCTACGTGAGCCTCGCAGTAATAGGCAAAGATTGCCAGGAGAAGGACGGAGTTGGGGTGGAGATGCAGAGCATGTAGCTTGTAATGGCGGAGGACAGGGAAGAAGAACTCGAAGAAGGGAGGCACCACGCCAGCAGCAATGGCACTTACGAAGAACGGATAGAAGGTGCTCCCTTGACCCTCAGGGGTGGCGGAGCCGGCCTTGAACACCTTCGCCCCGTCGATGCCCCGCGCCGCCGCCATCCGGCGCAACCGGGCGAGGCTCGCCTCCGACACGTTTGGCGAATCCAGGGCAGACGAGTACCAAGCTACGGCCGGGGGCTGACGAGGCACCATGGCCTCCTAGGTCACGCGGTCGGAGTAGATCTGGAAATTTTGGAGGAAGGAAGGAGAGGCGCAAGAAAGGGGATTTGAGCAGCAACCTGAGAAAGCAAAAAAGCAAAGCCTAGGCAGATGCCGCTCCTTTGTCAACTCGTGCGGTTGCTAAGGCGCCCACGTCCAATCAACCGCCACATGGCGCCCAAGGCCGCAGGCTGTTAGGGCTCGTGGCGCTTCGCTCTTGCCCTTCTGCCTCCCTGCACGGCCAAGTCCGGGCGTGCCTTGGGCCCGGGGGCTACTGTCGGCGTTCTGGGAACGGGGGTCCCCAGACTTGCCTGCCTGCGGCCTGCGGCGTGGCTCAAAGGGGGGGGGGCAGCACGGCCCATCTTCATCAACACAGACCCAGGACCCTCGCGAGGGGGACGATACGGAGCTTCCTCAGGCACGGCCTCATCAGGCTGGCTCGCGAGGAGGCGGAGAGATCAAGGCGGGGTACCTCACGAGGTGCCTGTGACGCAAGCCATGACGAAAGGCGTCAGGCGGGTGCCAGCCCGCGCAGTGTCCTCCTTTCCTCTTTGGTGCAAAGGGAGCAAGCGCAGCCGCGGAGTACCGAGGCATCAGGCAAAGGTTGCCATTTCGGTGCAACAAGACCAAGACCAAGAGGACTGCAAGATGGAGGTCATCATGGAGCCCAAGACGGCGTCACCACCAGAGCTTTGTGCAGGCGAAGACTACTTTTGTCAGGATAGCTAGTACTAGCTGTCCCCCTTCAAATTAGCCCTCCATTGTTGCTCCCTTCCCGCTCGATATTTGGGAAGAGGAGCAGGGCCTCTATAAATAGGACCAGCCACCCACAGGGCAAGGGGGATCGAGGAGATCGAGGAAAACAATAGGCGGAGAGGGAAAAAGAGGAGAGGGAAAGAGAGAGAGAAGGGTGACTGAACTCCTCCCAGCAGTTCATCGCTCCAGCCAAGAACAGACCCTCGCGAGGCTGTTCTTCCTTGTATTGTTCCTCGTCATCAGCCCAAGAGGCAATCCACCACGCCACACACTGGAGTAGGGTATTACACCACAACGGTGGCCCGAACCAGTATAAACCCTGTGTCTCTTGTGTCGTTCTTTCCATAGCTTAGATCTTAGCGAGGCGGAGGGGTGCAGGTAGGTAAGAGGCGAAATCTCCGCGCGCACCCCAGTGTTCAAACCTCAAGGGTCTGCCGGAACCCGAAATCCGACAGACTCTGTACAACCCTAGACCCCTCCGATGTCTATATAAACCGGAGGGTTTAGTCCGTAGAGGCAATCACAATCATACATGCTAGACGTCTAGGGTTTAGCCATTACGATATCGTGGTAGATCAACTCTTGTAATCCTCATATTCATCAAGATCAATCAAGCAGGAAGTAGGGTATTACCTCCATCAAGAGGGACCGAACCTGGGTAAACATTATGTCCCTCGTCTCCTGTTACCATCGACCTTAGACGCACAGTTCAAGACCCCCTACCCGAGATCCGCCAGTTTTGACACGGACATTGGTGCTTTAATTGAGAGTTTCGCTGTGTCGTCATCAGAAGGTCCAATGGATCCATTAGTCATCTATAACCATACCGCCCTGGGGGAGGTTTTCCTCCCCGGCCAGATCTTCGTATTCGGCGGCTTCGCACTGCGGGCCAACTCGCTTGGCCATCTAGAGCAGATCGACAGCTACGCCCTAGGTCACTAGATTAGTTTTGGAAATCTGGACTATGTCGCTGATATCCGAGGAGACTTGATCTTCCAAGGGTTCACGACCCCAACCTCCGCTCTGGTCTTAGATCCGGAGCGCATTGCCAGGTCCGAAGACGGGATTCTTGAGCTCGCCGGACTATCTGCGGCCACCAAGTCCAGTATGAGAGAGCCGAAGAAAGTAGTGTCGCTGGAAACCATCATGAAGCCGAACACTTCTCCGGACACTGGCTCCGAACCCTCGGAGTCAGCATCGTGTGAGTTCGGCCAAGGAGTCTCCTTCCCACTATACTCCACAGACTCTCTTCTCCCTGGCCAAACCTCGCCTTTAAGTGAGGCTCTAGACATGTGATCCCTCGTCATTACAAAGGAGCAAATCCGAACTACGCCCAGCCCGGACTAGGGGCTGAGAGTAGGGAATTTTACGTCCCACGCACCACCCACTTCATAGCCACTATCGAGGACTTAGCTGACATGCTCGATTACGGCCCCGAAGACATCGACAGTATGGACGGCGATGCCGGAGAAGAGCAGGCCCAAAACTCGCTGTTTACCGGACGATGGACGACCACCTCTTCGAATGATGTGTACATGGTGGATACACCCAAAGAGGGTAACGGTGATAACGATAAAGATCCAGTCAAGGATAAACCTCCTATGATACAGCCAAAGCGACGACATCAGGGACGCCGCTCTAAATCATGCCTTGCAAAAGACAGCGATACCGGCACGAGAGACAACAATACTCCGGCCGACGCCGAAGATCAAGAAGACCTCGTCGAGCCAACCTCCACACATGACGACCGGGAAGGTGGGCAAGTTAGCCCTGATGAAGAGGCCGTAAACGAAGACTCAGAGGACATAAATTATCTTCCACTCTCCGAAGATGAGGCGTGCCTCGGTGACGAAGACTTTATCGTGCCTGAGGAACCCCTCGAGCAGGAGTGCTTTAAGCGCCGGCTAATAGCCACTGCAAAGAGCCTGAAAAAGAAACAGCAGCAGCTTCAAGCTGATCAAGACCTACTCAATGACATGTGGACTAATGTCCTAGCGGCCAAGGAATACGACCTCGAGCGCCCAACCAAAAGTTACCTGAAGCATAAACTGCTACCTCAATTCGACGACGAGGCACTTGGGCCCGTACCATCAGTGTGTAACACAGCTGACCAACCACCACGTGGTCGGGACAAAACGGCAACTCAAGCCGAACACCAGCCTATACTACCTTGCCGTAAAGGTTGGGACACAACAGCTCAGGGATATGCATATGACTTGCGGCAAGACCTGGAAAATAGAGCAGGTCAGACCAGATCGATCTACGAATCACGGGGCGTGCCCCAACGCACGACGACGGCTATTTAGCAGGACGTGACAAGCGTAACCATGCCCGGGCCGAAAACCGCAGATGGACTCCGTCCGAGCTACGTCGCGACTTGGCCCGATATAGAGGCGCCGCGCACCCCCTCTGCTTCACTGATGAAGTAATGGAGCACGAATTCCCAGAAGGGTTTAAACCCGTGAATATTGAATCATACAATGGAACAACAGATCCCATGGTATGGATTGAGGACTTTCTTCTCCATATTCATATGGCCTGCGGTGATGATATTCATGCCATCAAATACCTCCCGCTAAAACTCAAGGGACCAGCTCAACACTGGTTAAACAGCCTGCTAGAAAACTCCATTGGTAGCTATGAGGACTTGGAAGACGCCTTCCGCGACAACTTCCAAGGTACATATGTCCAACCTCCGGATGCTGATGACTTAAGTCACATAGTTCAACAGCCCGGAGAGTTAGCCAGGAAATTTTGGACCAGGTTCCTAACTAAAAAGAACCAGATCATCGACTGTCCGGATGCAGAAGCCCTAGCGGCCTTTAAGCATTGCATCCGCGACGAATGGCTCGCCCGACACCTCGGCCAAGAAAAATCGAAGTCCATGGCAGCCCTCACGGCACTTATGAACCGCTTTTGCGTGGGCGAAGATAGCTGGCTAGCCCGTAGCAACAATAATGCAAGTGAACCTGGCACCTCTGAAGCCAGAAATAGCAATGGCAAGCCCCGACGCAACAAACACAAGCGTCGAAGCAACAGTGACAATACCGATGACACGGCGGTCAACGCCGGATTCAGTGGCTCCAAGTCCGGCTAGCGAAAGAAGCCATTTAAAAGAAACAATCCGGGCTCATCCAGCTTGGACCGCATACTCGATCGCCCATGTTAGATCCACATCACCCTTGATAAACCAACCAATCATACGAACAAAAGCTGTTGGGTCTTTAAAAAGGCCGGTAAGTTAAATACCGAGAACAAGGAGAAGGGGTCGCAAAGTGAGGACGATGACGAGGAGCCCCGTCCGCCGAACATAGGGGGACAGAAGAAGTCCCCCCAGGTTAAAACGGTGAGCATGATATACGTTACCCATATCCCCAAGAGGGAGTGCAAACGCGCGCTCAGGGATGTCTGTGCGATAGAGGCAATTGCCCCAAAATTCAACCCATGGTCGTCCTGCCTGATCACCTTCGATCGCAGGGACCATCCGACCAGTATCCATCATGGCGGTTCAGCCGCACTGGTCCTCGAGCCAATCATTGATGGATTCCACCTCACGCGAGTCCTCATGGACGGTGGCAGCAGCCTCAACCTGCTCTATCAGGATACAGTCCACAAGATGGGCATCGATCCATCAAGGATCAAGCCCACAAAAACTACCTTTAAAGGAGTAATACCCGGTGTAGAGGCCCGCTTCTCGGGCTCAATCACATTAGAAGTCGTCTTCGGATCCCCGGACAACTTCTGAAGCGAAGACTTGATCTTCGCTATCGTCCCCTTCCGCAGTGGCTATCACGCACTGCTCGAACGAATTGCATTTGCTTGATTCAATGTGGTGCCACACAATGCTTATCTCAAACTCAAGATGCCTGGACCACGCGGTGTCATAACAGTCAATGGAAACACTGAATGCTCCCTTCGTACCGAGGAGCACACCGCGGCCCTGGCAGCGGAAGTACAGAGCGGCCTTATCAAACAGAACTTTGATTCAGCGACCAAGCTCGCAGACACTATCAAACGAGTCTGGACTACTCCGCGGCTTGACAGTCCAACTCGTCAGGAGTTCGACTAGCAATTCGGCCTCCGTCTCAGTCCCGACCAAATGGCGGCGTATGTACCGCGTGTACATAACTACACACTCAAAATACCATGGGCATAGTCTGAGGCATAACTTGATACGTCTCCAATGTATCTATAATTTTGATTGCTCCATGCTATATTATCTACTGTTTTGGACATTATTGGGCTTTATTATCCACTTTATATTATTTTTGGGACTAACCTATTAACCAGAGGCCCAGCCCAGAATTGCTGTTTTTTTGCCTATTTTTGGGTTTCAAAGAAAAGGAATATCAAACGGAGTCCAAACGGCATGAAACCTTCGGGGACGTGATTTTCTCACCGAACAAGACCCAGGAGACTTGGACCCTACATCAAGCAACTAACAGGGAAGCCAAGAGGTAGGGGGACGCGCCTACCCCCCCAGGCGCGCCCTCCACCCTCGAGGGCCCCCTGTTGCTCCACCGGCGTACTTCTTCCTCCTATATATACCTACGTACCCCCCAAACGATCAGAGACGGAGCCAAAACCCTAATTCCACCGCCGTAACTTTCTGTATCCACGAGATCCCATCTTGGGGCCTGTTCCGGAGCTCCGTCGGAGGGGGTATCCATCACGGAGGGCTTCTACATCAACACCATAGCCTCTCCGATGAAATGTGAGTAGTTTACCTCAGACCTTCGGGTCCATAGTTATTAGCTAGATGGCTTCTTCTCTCTTTTTGGATCTCAATACAATGTTCTTCCCCCCTCTTGTGGAGATCTATTCGATGTAATCTTCTTTTTGCGGTGTGTTTATTGAGACCGATGAATTGTGGGTTTATGATCAAGGTTATCTATGAACAATATTTGAATCTTCTCTAAATTCTTTTATGTATGATTGGTTATCTTTGCAAGTCTCTTCGAATTATCAGTTTGGTTTGGCCTACTAGATTGATCTTTCTTGCAATGGGAGAAGTGCTTAGCTTTGGGTTCAATCTTGCGGTGTCCTTTCCCAGTGACAGTAGGGGCATCAAGGCACGTATTGTATTGTTGCCATCGAGGATAACAAGATGGGGTATTTATCATATTGCATGAATTTATCCCTCTACATCATGTCATCTTGCTTAAGGCGTTACTCTGTTTTCTTGAACTTAATACTCTAGATGCATGCTGGATAGCGGTCGATGAGTGGATTAATAGTAGTAGATGCAGGCAGGAGTCGGTCTACTTGTTTCAGACGTGATGCCTATATACATGATCATACCTAGATATTCTCATAACTATGCTCAATTCTGTCAATTGCTCAACAGTAATTCGTTCACCCACCGTAAAATACTTACGCTCTCGAGAGAAGCCACTAGTGAAACCTATGGCCCCCGGGTCTATCTTCATCATATTAATCTTCCAATACTTAGTTATCTCCTTTGCTTTTATTTTACTTTCCATCTTTATCACAAAAATACCAAAAATATTATCTTATCATATCTATTAGATCTCACTCTCTTAAGTGACCGTAAAGGGATTGACAACCCCTTATCGCGTTGGTTGCGAGGATTTATTTGTTTTGTGCAGGTACTAGGGACTTTGCGCGTGGCCTCCTACTGGATTGATACCTTGGTTCTCAAAAATTGAGGGAAATACTTATGCTACTTTGCTGCATCATCCTTTCCTCTTCAAGGAAATCCAACGTAGTGCTCAAGAGGTAGCAAGAAGAATTTCTGGCGCCATTGACGGGGAGGTTTGTGCAAGTCAAGATTTGACTCCCGACAACGAGCCATTTCTGGCGCCGTTGCCGGGGAGTCTACGCAAAATTCAACATACCAAGTACCCATCACAACCCTTATCTCCCGCATTACATTATTTGCCATTTGCCTCTCGTTTTCCTCTCCCCCACTTCACCCTTGCCATTTTATTTGCTCTCTCTCTCTATCCTCCCTCTCTTTCTCTATTTGCCTCTTTTTGACCGCTTGCTTTTTGTTTGCTTGTGTGTTGGATTGCTTGCTTGTCTCGATGGCTCTTCCCCGATTTGGTGATCTTCACCTTAAAAGGTTAGAAGAAATCGAAAACAACGTTAGGAGTTTTATGGTCTTGCAATTTGAGCATAATAGTTTCTTTAGAAACGAGCTTAAGGAACAAAAAAGTTTTATGAGTTTTATGAATAAAGAGCTCGATGATATGTCTAAAGAATTTGATGGTTTAAGATCCCAAATTGCTCGTCTTGAGAAATTGACTGCTGAAATTTCGGATAAGCAGGCTACCTTAGTTAATAGGATGGCCGCTAAACCGGATTTTTATGAAAATAAAGATGAAGATCTAAAAGTTATAGATGTGTCCCCTATTAAATCTTTGTTTTGCAATATGAATCTTGATAATGATGGGACTGAATATGATCCACGTTTACCTAGAAGGCGTTCCAAAAATTCGGAGTTTTTAGATCTTGAGGCTAAATTTGATGAAAGTGGGATTGAAGAAATTAAAACCCTAGATGTTGCTAAACCCACTATTTTGCATTTCGAGGAATTTAATTATGAAAATTGCTCTTCGATTGATTGTATTTCCTTGTTGCAATCTGTGCTAAATTCTCCTCGTGCTTATAGTCAAAATAAAGCGTTTACTAAACATATCGTTGATGCCTTGATGCAATCTTATGAAGAAAAACTTGAGTTGGAAGTTTCTATCCCTAGAAAACTTTATGATGAGTGGGAACCAACTATTAAAATTAATATTAAAGATCATGAGTTCTATGCTTTATGTGATTTGGGTGCTAGTGTTTCCATGATTCCAAAGACTTTGTGTGATCTGTTAGGTTTCCGTGATTTTGATGATTGCTCTCTAAACTGGCACCTTGCGGATTCCACTATTAAGAAACCTATGGGAAGAATTAATGATGTTCTTATTGTCGCAAATAGGAATTATGTGCCCGTAGATTTTATTGTTCTTGACATAGATTGCAATCCTTCATGTCCTATTATTCTTGGTAGACCTTTCCTTAGAACGATTGGTGCAATTATTGATATGAAGGAAGGAAATATTAGATTCCAATTTCCATTAAGGAATGGCATGGAACACTTTCCTAGAAAGAAAATTAAATTACCTTATGAATCTATTATGAGAGCCACTTATGGATTGCCTACCAAAGATGGCAATACCTAGATCTATCCTTGCTTTTTATGCCTAGCTAGGGGCGTTAAACGATAGCGCTTGTTGGGAGGCAACCCAATTTTATTTTTATTCCTTGCTTTTTTGCTCCTGTTTAGTAATAAATAATTTACCTAGCCTCTGTTTTGGTTGTGTTTTTTGTGTTTAGTTAGTGTTTGTGCCAAGTACAACCAGTTGGAAGACTTGGGGAAAATCTTGATATCTTGCTGTAAAAAACAGAAACATTAGCACTCACGAGAACTGCTGCCATTTTTATTTGAAAAGTGATATTTAGTTAATTATTTTTGCAGATGATTAATAGATAAATTCCTCACGTCCAGCAATTTATTTTAGAATTTTTGGGTTCCAGATCTTGCGCTAGCTACAGATTACTACAGACTGTTCTGTTTTTGACAGATTCTGTTTTTCGTGTGTTGTTTGCTTATTTTGATGAATCTATGGCTAGTAAAATGGTTTATAAACCATAGAAGTTGGAATACAGTAGGTTTAACACCAGTATAAATAAATAATGAGTTCATTACAGTACGTTGAAGTGGTCTTTTGTTTTCTTTCGCTAACGTAGCTCACGAGATTTTCTACTTTAAGTTTTGTGTTGTGAAGTTTTCAAGTTTTGGGTAAAGATTTGATGGATTATGGAACAAGGAGTGGCAAGAGCCTAAGCTTGGGGATGCCCATGTCATCCCCAAGATAATCTAAGGACACCTAAAAGCCAAAGCTTGGGGATGCCCCGGAAGGCATCCCCTCTTTCGTCTACTTCTATCGGTAACTTTACTTGGAGCTATATTTTTATTCACCACATGATATGTGTTTTGCTTGGAGCGTCTTGTATGATTTGAGTCTTTGCTTTTTAGTTTACCACAATCATCCTTGCTGTACACACCTTTTGAGAGATCCATACATGATTTGGAATCTGTTAGAATACTCTATGTGCTTCGCTTATATCATTTGAG
The DNA here is from genome assembly GCF_003073215.2 of Triticum urartu. Taxonomy (NCBI): domain Eukaryota; kingdom Viridiplantae; phylum Streptophyta; class Magnoliopsida; order Poales; family Poaceae; genus Triticum; species Triticum urartu. The sequence continues at coordinate 294,706,465 of NC_053026.1, read as the reverse complement.
TTATATAGTTTTGCTCTAGTACTTCACTTATATTTTTTAGAGCACGGTGGTGGAATTGTTATATAGAAACTATTGATCTCTCATGCTTCACTTAGATTATTTTGAGATTCTTAAATAGCATGGTAATTTTCTTAAATAATCCTAATACACTTGGTATTCAAGAATAGTAAAAACTTTCTTATGAGTGTGTTGAATGCTATGAGAAGTTTGATGCTTGATAATTGTTTTGAGATATGAAGATGGTGGTATTAAAGTTGTTCTAGTTGAGTCATTGTGAATTTGAGAAATACTTGTGTTAAAGTTTGTGATTCCCGTAGCATGCACGTATGGTGAATCGTTATGTGATGAAGTCGGAGCATGATTTATTTTTTGTTTGTCTTCCTTATGAGTGGCGGTCGGGGACGAGCGATGGTATTTTCCTACCAATCTATCCCCCTAGGAGCATGCATGTAATACTTTGATTTGATAACTTGTAGATTTTTGCAATAAGTATATGAGTTCTTTATGACTAATGTTGAGTCCATGGATTATACACACTTTTCTTCCTTCCACCATTGCTAGCCTCTCTAATACCGCACACCTTGCGCCGGTATCATACACCCACCATATACCTTCCTCAAAACAGCCACCACACCTATTATGCCATTTCCATAGCCATGCCGAGATATATTGCCATGCAACTTTCCACCGTTCCGTTTATTATGACACACTCCATCATTGTCATATTGCTTAGCATGATCATGTAGTTGATATCGTATTTGTGGCAAAGCCACCATTCATAATTCTTTCGTACATGTCACTCTTGATTCATTGCATATCCCGGTACACCGCCGGAGGCATTCATATAGAGTCATATTTTGTTCTAAGTATCGAGTTGTAATTGTTGAGTTGTAAGAAAATAAAAGTGTGATGATCATCATTATTAGAGCATTGTCCCAGTGAGGAAAGGATGATGGAGACTATGATTCCCCCACAAGTTGGGATGAGACTCCGGACGAAAAAAAAAGAAAGAAAAGAGGCCATAAAAAAGAGAAAAGGCCCAAATAAAAAAAGAGAGAAAAAGAGAGAAGGGACAATGTTACTATCCTTTACCACACTTGTGCTTCAAAGTAGCACCATGATATTCATGATAGAGAGTCTCTCATTTCGTCACTTTCATATACTAGTGGGAATTTTTCATTATAGAACTTGGCTTGTATATTCCAATGATGGGCTTCCTCAAAATGCCCTAGGTCTTCATGAGCAAGCAAGTTGGATGCACATCCACTTAGTTTCTTTTGTTGAGCTTTCATATACTTATAGCTCTAGTGCATCCGTTGCATGGCAATCCCTACTCACTCACATTGATATCTATTGATGGGCATCTCCATAGCCCATTGATACGCCTAGTTGATGTGAGACTATCTTCTCCCTTTTTTGTCTTCTCCACAACCACCATTCTATTCCACATATAGTGCTATATCCATGGCTCACGCTCATGTATTGCGTGAAGATTGAAAAAGTTTGAGAATGCCAAAAGTATGAAACAATTGCTTGGCTTGTCATCGGGGTTGTGCATGATTTAAATATTTTGTGTGGTGAAGATAGAGCATAGACAGACTATATGATTTTGTAGGGACAACTTTCTTTCGCCATGTTATTTTGAGAAGACATGATTGCTTTGTTAGTATGCTTGAAGTATTATTATTTTTATGTCAATATTAAACTTTTATCTTGAATCTTTCGGATCTGAATATTCATACCACAATTAAGAAGAATTACATTAAAATTATGCCAAGTAGCATTCCACATCAAAAATTCTGTTTCTTATCATTTACCTACTCGAGGACGAGCAGGAATTAGGCTTGGGGATGCTTGATACGTCTCCAACGCATCTATAATTTTTGATTGCTCCATGCTATATTATCTACTGTTTTGGACATTATTGGGCTTTATTATCCACTTTTATATTATTTTTGGGACTAACCTATTAACCGGAGGCCCAGCCCAGAATTGCTGTTTTTTGCCTATTTTAGGGTTTCGAAGAAAAGGAACATCAAACGGAGTCCAAACGGAATGAAACCTTCGGGAATGTGATTTTCTCACCGAACAAGACCAAGGAGACTTGGACCCTACGTCAACCAACCAACAGGGAAGCCACAAGGTAGGGGGGCGTGCCTACCCCCCAGGCGCGCCCTCCACCCTCGTGGGCACCCTATTGCTCCACCGACGTACTTCTTCCTCCTATATATACCTACGTACCCCCAAACGATCAGAGACGGAGCCGAAACCCTAATTCCACCGCCGTAACTTTCTGTATCCATGAGATCCCATCTTGGGACCTATTACGGAGCTCCGCCGGAGGGGGTATCCATCACAGAGGGCTTCTACATCAACACCATAGCCTCTCCGATGAAGTGTGAGTAGTTTACCTCAGACCTTCGGGTCCATAGTTATTAGCTAGATGGCTTCTTCTCTCTTTTTGGATCTCAATACAATGTTCTCCCCCTCTCTTGTGGAGATCTATTCGATGTAATCTTGTTTTTGCAGTGTGTTTGTTGAGACCGATGAATTGTGGGTTTATGATCAAGATTATCTATGAACAATATTTGAATCTTCTCTGAATTCTTTTATGTATGATTGGTTATCTTTGCAAGTCTCTTCGAATTATCAGTTTGGTTTGGCCTACTAGATTGATCTTTCTTGCAATGGGAGAAGTGCTTAGCTTTGGGTTCAATCTTGCGGTGTCCTTTCCCAGTGACAGTAGGGGCATCAAGGCACGTATTGTATTGTTGCCATCGAGGATAACAAGATGGGTTTTTTTATCACATTGCATGAATTTATCCCTCTACATCATGTCATCTTGCTTAAGACGTTACTCTGTTTTCTTGAACTTAATACTCTAGATGCATGCTGGATAGCGGTCGATGAGTGGAGTAATAGTAGTAGATGCAGGCAGGAGTCCGTCTACTTGTCTCGAACGTGATTCCTATATACATGATCATACCTAGATATTCTCATAACTATGCTCAATTCTGTCAATTGGTCAACAGTAATTCGTTCACCCACCATAAAATACTTATGCTCTCAAGAGAAGCCACTAGTGAAACCTACGGCCCCCGGGTCTATCTTCATCATTTTAATCTTCCAATACTTAGTTATCTCCTCTGCTTTTATTTTACTTTGCATCTTTATCACAAAAATACCAAAAATATTATCTTATCATATCTATCAGATCTCACTCTCGTAAGTGACCATAAAGGGATTGAGAACCCCTTATCGCGTTGGTTCCGAGGAGTTATTTGTTTTGTGCAGGTACTAGGGACTTAGTGCGTGGCCTCCTACTGGATCGATACCTTGGTTCTCAAAAACTGAGGGAAATACTTACGCTACTTTGCTGCATCATCCTTTGCTCTTCAAGGAAATCCAACGCAGTGCTCAAGAGGTAGCATAACTCAATTGTGGTCCATAATACGGCTCGACCTTCCCCGGACTCATATACTTTCCCTTTTCTTTTTCTTCTTCTTTCCTTTTCTTTTCCACAGGCCCCTCACGACGGCCTGATGACCGATCCTTTCGAAGGATGGATATACCAGGGTGGCAAGTAGCATAGACGTGTGGCGGAATCTCTAGGTGGTCTTCTTGACGATCACTCTACCTATTTTCAGGACCCACACGCAGCTCCCCCTTGGTCTTGGCATGTTAAATAGCCCTGTTGCTTATCGCACTATTTGTACAAATACGCTTCAACGTATTAATCAAATTATAATGGAAACAGTTTGCAGCCCAACTTATGTGGCATTGGCTTACTATTTCATTTTATTTCGCTCTTCTTAATGATTGCACCCGTACACTTTGGTACACTTTAATTCACCAGGGGCTTCATTGCGCCCCATACTACGGCAACGAAGTCCGAACACTTTTTGTAGTAATAGTTCGACACCCCGAATTTTAGCATTATATGCATCGGCTTCGAATCATGTCTTTGGTCAATAGTTGGGTTGCCCGTCTCCTATGCTTACTACCTTACATTCCGTCCTATCAGCTAGGGTAGTAAAGGGAGAACTACTGTGATTGTGTTTCTGGTTCATCCGGGTAAACACCTCAGTAGAGAAAGCTGAAAACTGAGTGTCATGATGTGGCGAGAGCTGGTCAGCTATTTGGAGGTTAAAATCTCTTGCGATTTTTTCCTGCATTATGCGACGGATCGGCTTCCACCCGATCAGGTGTTTATAGCACCGTAGTCCGGATTAACAAATACTAACTAGGGGTTGCACCTACATTTCTATTGTCAAACTCCTATGGCTAAGTGAGGGTGATAAAGCCACATAGTCCGATTGCCTGGTTCGTTGCGCTAAACACCTCCTTCAAGGACCAAACTCTTGGATCAAGAGTGTTTAGGTTCCAACCCGAACACCCCGTACTACCTACGAGGGGGCTGAAGCCGGTGACTTGGCAACTCTCAGATTTAATAAAACGGCCACACAAGAGGCAGAATTTTAAACAAACAACAAGCATTATATTACATATCAGCTTTGTTTCATAATACAGGATGGGATAACATGAATGTCTTCATTCAAAGATATTGTCTTTTCTGCACTAGCCCTCTACAATGTGGGATCCCTTCAAGACATCATCAAAATACGGCTCGGGCATGCAGTGCTCCTTGCCCGCAGGCGGTCCCTCGGTCAAGAGCTTGACTACGTCCATCTTCGCCCACTGCACCTTGACACGGGCGAAGGCAATCAGCACACCTTCGATGCATACCGACCACTTGATGGCGTCAAGCCAAGGGCAGGCATCAACCAGCCGCTTCACGATCCTGAAATAGGTGCTGGGTATGGCTTCGACAGGCCACAGACGGATTATCAAATCCTTCATGGCCGATTCGGCCACCCTATGCAGTTTGGTCAGCTGTTTCATCTAATCACTAAAGGGCACCAGATGCTCTGGCGCAAGGTATTGCGGCCAGAACAGCTTCTCCGTTGAGCTCCCCTCTTCGGCTCGGAAGAACTCCGCAGCATCAGTAACACTGCGCGGCAGATCCGCAAACGCTCCTAGAGAACTCCAAATCCGGGTCAGTAAGAGGTACCTTCTCTTCACATATTTTCTCTACATAATAAAGGCCTTACCCGCCACGATTTTCCTGGCCTCCTGGATTTCCTGGAGGGCGCCCTGGGCTTCAACCCGGGCCTCTTTTGCGCTTTGGTGCGCCTTAGCAAGTTCGGACTCTTGGTCCGCAATCTTGCGCTCCAAGGACTCGCATTTTTTACGGCATCCTGGAGCTCCTGCTGGATCTCCCTGACCCTTGCCTCGTGTTTTTCGCGGGCGGCTTGTTCCTTTGCTGCTCTCTTCTAGGCCTCGGCCAGCATGCTCTTGAGGGTCTCAACCTCGGTCGCAGCTCCTGCGAAATATCATGATAACATGATCAACACAGATGATTCATATCTTTCTAGATCTGAATAGGCCATTGCATACCTTGCTTGTCCTCTAGTTGTTTTTTCACATGGCCGAGATCTTCCTCGGCCTGCTCCAAACTCTGCTTCAGTTTGGAGACTTCAGCAGAATGGGAGGTCGCAGCCAGCATCGACGCCTGCTTATTCACATAGACATGTATGGTTAGTCTCTTGAGAAAATTATTTGATCCTCTGCCCGGCTTCTCTTTTCGAGCACCAGAAAGAGTCTCAAGGGCTACCGTCTATACTATGACATTCTTTTTGCATAATTACGTCGCATACCTCAAAGCCTGTTAAAAGGCTGGTGCAGGCTTCAGTCAGTCCATTCTTAGCAGACTGAACCCTCTCAACCACCGTACCCATAAGGATACTGTGTTCCTCAACAATGGAAGCACTTTGCAGCGCTTCCAATAGAATATCCGGTGCCTCTGGATGGACATAGGTCACCGGCGGAATAGGTGCACCTCCTTATTTTGAAGGAGGCTTCTTGCGTGATTCCGGAGCCGTATGGGCCTCCGGAATAGTATTCGGCTGGGGCCGAATTGGATATGGCTCGCATCGCTAGTCTCCAGGGGGATTTGCTCCCTCATATGTCCGGCGGCCGAGGTATCACCCTCTGGCGCCACCCTGGCGGCCTCCTGTACCTCTCCCTGACCTGGGAAGGTCCTTCAGGACAACACCTCGGCGTCGTCCGTGGCCTTGGGAGAGGAAGCCACCGGAAACGACCCGTTGTCCATCACCTTCGGATCCGGCGAATTCCCCGAAGATGAGGATTGCTAGGGGCGGGCGTGAGCCGGACTACAGCGCATGATTCCACATATTAAAACAACAAAGTAAAGAAGTTGGATATATGTGTATATAAGTGCTTTTGAGTACTTACGATTCGGCCAGGGGCTTCTCCCTGGGGCGCCACTCGTAGCTGCTATCAGTGTCCAAGGCAGAGTTATCCGCGAGGGAGACCCTCACCTTCTTGGACGCCTCTGCCTCCAGATCCATGGAGGCCGTCCTTTTCTTCCTTCCCCCCTTACGGGGAGAGTTGCTTTCTTCCTCCTCCTCGTCGTCCTCGGTGGCGGGGGAGGAGTGAGTTTCTGCGTCTTCGGATGTCACGTCCGAAGTGCCTTTACGGCGAAGGCCGCCTCTTCCCGCCTGGCCCCTCTTCGTGGCCTTCTTCTTTGGCGCCTGGTAGGGCGCCGGAACCAACATCTTCGTCAGAAGTGAGATAGCTAGGTTTTCGGGCAACGGAGCCGGACACTGGATCCGCTCCGCCTTCTTTATCCAGCCCTGAAAAGACAAATGGAGAAACTTAGACATCTTCCTCGAATGCACAGGAAGAGATACACCTTGAAGTATGGAGAACTTACCGGACTGGCTAGATGGGTCAGGTAATACCTGCGGTCCTCGGACATCTACGGCCACGTCTGATTGGCCTTGAAAAGCACCTTCCAGATATCTTCATGCGTGGAGCCAAAGAACTGTCGCAAGGTCTGGTGCTTGGCCGGATCAAACTCCGACAGATGGCAAGTACGGTTTTGGCAGGGAAGGATCCGGCGAAAAAGCATCACCTGGATCACATTGACGAGCTTGGTGTTCTTGTCCACCATGCTCTTGACGCGCACCTACAGCGCCGATATCTCGTCTGACGACGACCAGTGCAGGCCCTTTTTTATCCAGGAGGTAAGCCGCATTGGGGGCCCGGACTTGAATTCAGGAGCCGCGGCCCAGGTGGTTTCACAGGGCTCAGTGACATAGAACCACTGCTTCTGCCACCCCTTGACGGTTTCCACAAAGGTGCCAGTGGGCCACGTGACATTGGATAGTTTGGTCACCATTGCACCTCTGCATTCCGCGTGTTGACCAGCCGCCACTTTCAGCTTCACATTTAAGATCTTTAGCCATAATCCGAAGTGGGGTGGGATGCGGAGGAAGGCCTCACACACGACAATGAATGCTGAGATGTTGAGGAAAGAATTCGGGGCTAGATCATGGAAATCCAGGCCGTAGTAGAACATGAGTCCACGGACGAAGGGGTGGAGGGGAAATCCTAACCCGTGGATGAAGTGGGGGATGAATACCACCCTCTTGTTGGGCTCCGGGGTGGGGACAATCTGCCCCTTGGCCGGAAGCCGGTGGGCGATTCCTTGGGCCAAGTACCCCGCTTCCCGGAGCTCCGTGATGTTCCCCTCCGTGACGGAGGAGTCCACCCACTTGCCCTGCATTCCAGATCCGGACATGGTCGGAGTGCTTTTTGGAGGCAGAAAGGATGGAAGCTTGGGCGCTGGAGCTCGAGAACAGATGGGCAGAGAGGAAGAAGGCGTGGGTGAAAGAATGGATCTTTATCCTCTTATAAAGGCAGTGAATGTCAAGTGCCTCCCCACTCGCCTATTCCCCAAGGGTCGTGCGGAGGGCGTGGTTGGATTACCCACGCCTGTATTGATGAGAATCCCGCAATAAGGGGACACAATCTCTGCTTCGACAAGACGTGCCAATGAAAACCGCATCTCAAAATGTGGAGCGGGAGGCTAAAAAAACGGTTCGGAATAAAGACCGGGCGGAGACATGGCGTCTCGTTACAAAAGTTGGCAGTAGATGGGATCCATGAAATATTATACTTGTTTTGCAGAGTCGGACACGTTTTCTGTGTTCAAGGACTACTTTGGAGTATCCCGAGGAGGAACCCGCCTTGCAATGCCAAGGACAATCTGCGCGCTGGACACATCGTCATTGAAGCCTGGTTCTGGGGCTACTGAGGGAGTACTGGATTAAGGGGTCCTCGGGCGTCCGGGCTATGTGACGTGGGCCGGACTGATGGGCCGTGAAGATACAAGATAGAAGACTTCCTCCCATGTCCGGATGGGACTCTCCGTTGTGTGGAAGGCAAGCTTGGCGTTCGGATATGAAGATTCCTTCCTCCATAAACCGACTTTGTACAACCCTATACCCCTCCGGTGTCTATATAAACCGGAGGATTTAGTCCGTAGAGGCAATCACAATCATACAGGCTAGACGTCTAGGGTCTAGCCATTACGATCTCGTGGTAGATCAACTCTTGTAATCCTCATATTCATCAAGATCAATCAAGCAGGAAGTAGGGTATTACCTCCATCAAGAGGGCCCGAACCTGGGTAAACATCGTGTCCCCCATCTCCTGTTACCACCGACCTTAGACGCACAGTTCGGGACCCCCTACCCGAGATCTGCCGGTTTTGACACCGACACCTAGCATATGCAGATATGGCCCCGGAACAGTGAGACCGAAAGGTCAAGCATGAATCATATAGTAGATATGATCGACATAGTGATGTTCACCATTGAAAACTACTCCATCTCACGTGATGATCGGACATGGTTTAGTTGATATGGATCACGTAATCACTTAGATGATTAGAGGGATGTCTATCTAAGTGTGAGTTCTTAATATGATTAATTGAACTTTAATTTATCATGAACTTAGTACCTGATAGTATTTTGCATGTCTATGTTGTTGTAGATAAATGGCACGTGCTATTGTTCCGTTGAATTTTAATGTGTTCTAGAGAAAGCTAAGTTGATAAGTTGAAAGATGATGGTAGCAACTACATGGACATGGTCCGTAACTTGAGGATTATCCTCATTGCTGCACAGAAGAATTACGTCCTGGAAGCACCGCTAGGTGCCAAACCTACTATAGGAGCAACTCCAAATGTTATGAACACCTGGCAGAGCAAAACTGATGACTACTCGATAGTTCAGTGTGCCATGCTTTACGGCTTAGAACCGGGACTTCAATGATGTTTTGAACGTCATGGAGCATATGAGATGTTCCAGGAGTTGAAGTTAATATTTCAAGAAAATGCCCGGATTGAGAGATATGAAGTCTCCAATAAGTTCTACAGCTGCAAAATGGAGGAGAATAGTTCTGTCAGTGAACACATACTCAGAATGTCAGGGTACCACAATCACTTGACTCAGCTGGGAGTTAATCTTCCGGTTGATAGTGTCATTGACAGAGTTCTTCAATCACTGCCACCAAGCTACAAAAGCTTCATGATGAACTATAATATGCAAGGGATGTATAAGACAATTCCCGAGCTCTTCGCGATGCTAAAGGCTGCGGAGGTAGAAATCAAGAAGGAGCATCAAGTGTTGATGGTCAACAAGACCACCAGTTTCAAGAAGAAGGGCAAAGGGAAGAAGGGGAACTTCAAGAAGAATGGCAAGCAAATCGTTGCTCAAGTGAAGAAGCCCAAGTCTGGACCTAAGCCTGAGATTGAGTGCTTCTACTGCAAAGGGACTAGTCACTGGAAGCGGAACTTCCCCAAGTATTTGGTGGATAAGAAGGATGGCAATGTGAAAGGTGTATTTGATATACATGTTATTGATGTGTACCTTACTAATGCTCGCAGTAGCGCCTGGGTATTTGATACTGGTTCTGTTGCTAATATTTGCAACTCGAAACAGGGGCTACGGATTAAGCGAAGATTGGCTAAGGATGAGGTGACAATGCGCGTGGAAAATGGTTCCAAAGTCGATGTGATCGCCGTCGGCACGCTACCTCTACATCTACCTTCAGGATTAGTTTTAGACCTGAATAATTGTTATTTGGTGCCAGCGTTAAGCATGAACATTATATCTGGATCTTGTTTAATGCGAGACGGTGATTCATTTAAATCAGAGAATAATGGTTGTTCTATTTATATGAGTAATATCTTTTATGGTCATGCACCCTTGATGAGTGGTCTATTTTTAATAAATCTTGATAGTAGTGATACACATATTCATAGTATTGAAGCCAAAAGATATAAGTTTAATAATGATAGTGCAACTTATTTGTGGCACTGCCGTTTAGGTCATATTGGTGTAAAGCGCATGAAGAAACTCCATGCCGATGGGCTTTTGGAATCACTTGATTATGAATCACTTGATGCCTGCGAACCATGCCTCATGGGCAAGATGACTAAGACTCCGTTCTCCGGAACAATGGAATGAGCAACAGACTTATTGGAAATAATACATACTGATGTATGTGGTCCGATGAGTATTGATGCTCGTGGCGGGTATCGTTATTTTCTGACCTTCACAGATGATTTGAGAAGATATGGGTATATCTACTTGATGAAACATAAGTCTGAAACATTTGAAAAGTTCAAAGAATTTCAGAGTGAAGTGGAAAATCATCGTAACAAGAAAATTAAGTTTCTATGATCTGATCATGGAGGAGAATATTTGAGTTACGAGTTTGGTCTTCATTTGAAACAATGCGGAATAGTTTCGCAACTCACGCCACCTGGAACACCATAGTGTAATGGTGTGTCTGAACGTCGTAACCGCGCTTTATTAGATATGGTGCGATCTATGATGTCTCTTACTGATTTACCGCTATCGTTTTGGGGTTATGCTTTAGAGATGGCTGCATTCGCGTTAAATAGGGCACCATCTAAATCCATTGAGACGACACCATATGAACTGTGGTTTGGCAAGAAACCCAAGTTGTCGTTTCTTAAAGTTTGAGGCTGCGATGCTTATGTGAAAAAGCTTCAACCTAATAAGCTCGAACCCAAATCGGAGAAATGCATCTTCATAGGATAACCAAAGGAGACTGTTGTCTACACCTTCTATCATAGATCGGAAGGCAAGATATTCGTTGCTAAGAATGGATCCTTTCTAGAGAAGGAGTTTCTCTCGAAATAAGTGAGTGGGAGGAAAGTAGAACTTGATGAGGTAATTGTACCTGCTCCCTTATTGGAAAGTAGTTCATCACATAAATCAGTTCGAGTGATTCCTCCACCAATTAGTGAGGAAGCTAATGATGATGATCATGAAACTTCTGATCAAGTTACTACCAAACCTCGTAGGTCAACCAAAGTAAGATCCGCACCAGAGTGGTATGGTAATCCTGTTCTAGAAGTCATGTTACTTAACCATGACGAACCTACAACTATGAGGAAGCGATGATGAGCCCAGATTCCGCAAAATGGCTTGAGGCCATGAAATCTGAGATGGGATCCATGTATGAGAACAAAGTGTGAACTTTGGTTGACTTGCCCGATGATCGGCAAGCCATAGAGAATAAATGGATCTTCAGGAAGAAAACTCACGCTGACGGTAATATTACTGGCTATAAGGCTCAAGGTTTTCAAAAAGTTCAAGGAGTTGACTACGATAAGACCTTCTCACCCGTAGCGATGCTTAAGTCCGTCAGAATCATGTTAGCAATTTCCGCATTTTATGATTATGAAATTTGGCAAATGGATGTCAAAACTGCATTCCTTAATGGATATCTTAAAGAAGAGTTGTATATGACGCAACCAGAAGGTTTTGTCGATCCAAAAGGTTCTAACAAAGTGTGCATGCTCCAGCGATCCATTTATGGACTGGTGCAAGCCTCTCGAAGTTGGAATATACGCTTTGATAATGTGATCAAAGCATATGGTTTTATACAAACTTTTGGAGAATCCTGTATTTACAAGAAAGTGAGTGGGAGCTATGTAGCATTTCTGATATTATATGTGGATGACATATTGTTGATCGGAAATGATACTGAATTCTGAATAGCATAAAAGGATTCTTGAATAAAAAAATTCAACAAAATACCTCAGTGAAGCTGCTGATATATTGGGCATCAAGATCTATAGAGATAGATCAAGACGCTTAATTGGACTTTCACAAAGCACATACATTGATAAAGTTCTGAATAAGTTCAAAATGGATCAAGCAAAGAAAGGGTTCTTGCCTGTCTTATAAGGTGTGAAGTTGAGTCAGACTTAATGCCCGACCACTTCAGAAGATAGAGAGAAAATGAAAGTCATTCCCAATGCTTCAGCCATAGGTTCTATCATGTATGCAATGTCGTGTACCAGACCTGATGTGTGCCTTGCTATTAGTTTAGCAGGGAGGTACCAAAGTAATCCAGGAGTGGATCATTGGACAGCGGTCAAGAATATCCTGAAATACCTAAAAAGGACTAAGGATATGTTTCTCGTTTATGGAGGTGACAAAGAGCTCGTCGTAAACAGTTACGTCGATGCAAGCTTTGACACTGATCCGGATGACTCTAAGTCACAAACCGGATACGTATTTTTATTGAATGGTGGAGCTAGCAGTTGTTGCAGTTCTAAGCAAAGCATCATGGCGGGATCTACGTGTGAAGCGGAATACATAGCTGCTTCGGAAGTAGCAAATGAAGGAGTCTGGATGAAGGAGTTCATATCCGATCTAGGTGTCATACCTAGTGCATCGGGTCCAATGAAAATCTTTTGTGACAATACTGGTGCAATTGCCTTGGCAAAGGAATCTAGATTTCACAAGAGAACCAAGCACATGAAGAGACGCTTCAATTCCATCCGCGATCAAGTCAAGGAGGGAGACATAGAGATTTGCAAGATACATACGGATCTGAATGTTGCAGACCTGTTGAATAAGCCTCTCTCATGAGCAAAACATGATTAGCACCAAGACTCCATGGGTGTTAGAATCATTACAATGCAATCTAGATTATTTACTCTAGTGCAAGTGGGAGACTGAAGGAAATATGCCCTAGAGGCAATAATAAAGTTTTTATTTGTATTTGCTTATATCATGATAAATGTTCATTATTCATGCTAGAATAGTATTAACTGGAAACTTAGTACATGTGTGAATACATAGACAAACAGAGTGTCACTAGTATGCATCTACTTCACTAGCTCGTTAATCAAAGATGGTTAAGTTTCCTAGCCATAGACATGAGTTGTCATTTGATGAATGAGATCACATAATTAGAGGATGATGTGATTTACTTGACCCATCCGTTAGCTTAGCATTATGATTGTTTAGTTTATTGCTATGGCTATCTCCATAACTTATACATGTTCCTATGACTATGAGATTATGCAACTCCCAAATACCGGAGGAACACTTAGTGTACCATCAAACGTCACAACATAACTGGGTGATTATAAAGATGCTCTACAGGTGTCTCCGATGGTGTTTATTGAGTTGGCATAGATCGAGATTAGGATTTGTCACTCTGATTGTCGGAGAGGTATCTCTGGGCCCTCTCGGTAATGCTCATCACTATAAGCCTTGCAAGCAATGTGACTAAAGAGTTAGTTATGGGATGATGCATTACAGAACGAGTAAAGAGACTTGCCGGTAACGAGATTGAACTAGGTATGATGATACCAACGATTGAATCTCGGGCAAGTAACATACCGATGACAAAGGGAACAACGTATGTTGTTATGCGGTTTGACCGATAAAGATCTTCGTAGAATATCTGGGAGCCAATATGAGCATCCAGGTTCCGCTATTGGTTATTGACCGGAGATGAGTCTCGGTCATGTCTACATAGTTCTCATACCCATAGGGTCCGCACGCTTAACGTTCGATGAAGATCGTGTTGGGGAACGTAGTAATTTCAAGAAAAATCCTACGCACAAGCAAGATCATGGTGATGCATAGCAATGAGAGGGGACAGTGTCGTCCACGTACCCTCGTAGACCGTTAAGCAGAAGCGTTATGACAACGCGGTTGATGTAGTCGTACGTCTTCACGATCGACCGATCCTCAGTACCGAACGTACGACACCTCCGCGTTCAGCACACGTTCAGCTCAGTGACGTCCCGCGAACTCACAATCCAGTAGAGCCCGGGGAAGAGTTTCGCCAGCACGACGGCGTGGTGACGATGTTGATGAAGCTACCGTTACAGGGCTTTGCCTAAGCACCGCTACAGTATGACCGAGGTGGATTATGGTGGAAGGGGGGCACCGCACACGGTTGGGAGAGATCAATGATCAACTTGTGTGTCTAGAGGTGCCCCCTGCCCCCGTATATAAAGGGGCAAGGGGGAGGCCGGCCGGCCCTAGAGGGCATGCCAGGAGGAGGAATCCTCCTCCTAGTAGGAGTAGGATTCCCCTCTTTCCTACTCCTACTAGGAGGGGGAAAGGAAGGGGGAGAAGGAGAAGGAAAGGGGGGCGCCGCCCCCCTCTCCTAGTCCAATTCAGACCAGAGGGGGAGGGGGCGCGCGGCCTGTCCTGGCCGGCCCCTCTCTCTCTCTCCACTAGGGCCCAACAAGGCCCATTAACCCCCGGGGGGTTCCGGTAACCCCTCCGGCACTCCGGTAAAATCCCGATTTCACCCAGAACTCTTCCGATGTCCAAATGTAGGCTTCCAATATATCAATCTTTATGTCTCGACCATTTCGAGACTCCTCGTCATGTCTGTGATCATATCCGGGACTCCGAACTACCTTCGGTACATCAAAACATATAAACTCATAATACCGATCGTCACAGAACTTTAAGAGTGTGGACCCTACGGGTTCGAGAACTATGTAGACATGACCGAGACTCATCTCCGGTCAATAACCAATAGCGGAACCTGGATGCTCATATTGGTTCCTACATATTCTACAAAGATCTTTATCGGTTAAACCGCATAACAATATACGTTGTTCCCTTTGTCATCGGTATGTTACTTGCCCGAGATTCGATCGTCGGTATCCCAATACCTAGCTCAATCTCGTTACTGGCAAGTCTCTTTACTCGTTCCGTAATGTATCATCCCACAACTAACTCATTAGTCACATTGCTTTCAAGGCTTATAGTGATGTGCATTACTGAGAGGGCCGAGAGATACCTCTCCGACAATCGGAGTGACAAATCCTATTCTTGATCTATGCCAACTCCAGGAACACCATCGGAGACACCTGTAGAGCACCTTTATAATCACCCAGTTACATTGTGACGTTTGGTAGCACACAAAGTGTTCCTCCAGTATTCGGGAGTTGCATTATCTCGTAGTCATAGGAACATATATAAGTCATGAAGAAAGCAATAGCAGTAAACTTAAACGATCAAGTTCCGAGCTAACAAAATGGGTCAAGTCAATCACATCATTCTCATAATGATGTCATCATGTGATCATATAACAACTCATGTCTATGGCTAGGAAACTTAACCATCTTTGATCAATGAGCTAGTCAAGTAGAGGCATACTAGTGACACTATGTTTGTCTATGTATTCACACATGTATTATGTTTCCGGTTAATACAATTCTAGCATGAATGAAAAACATTTATCATGAAATAAGGAAATAAATAATAACTTTATTATTGACTCTAGGGCATATTTCCTTTAGATCAGCATTATGAGTTTATGTGTTTTGATGTACCGAAGGTAGTTCGGAGTCCCGGATGTGATCACGGACATGACGAGGAGTCTCAAAATGGTCGAGACATGAAGATTGATATATTGGAAGACTATATTCGGATACCGGAACGGTTTCAGATGAGTTTGGTACCTACCTGCTAAACTAATAGCAAGGCACACATCAGGTCTGGTACACAGCATTGCATACATGATAGAGCCTATGGCTGAAGGATAGGGAACACTTTTCATTTTCTCTCTATCTTCTGCATTGGTCGGGCATTGAGTCTTACCCAACTTCACACCTTGTAACACAGGCAAGAACCCTTTCTTAGATTGATCCATTTTGAACTTCTTCAAAACTTTATCAAGGTATGTGCTTTGTGAAAGTCCAATTAAGCGTCTTGATCTATCTCTATAAATCTTGATGCCTAATATATAGGTCTTTCATTGAAAAACTCTTATTAAGGTATCCTTTTATGCTATCCAGAAATTCTATATCATTTCCAATCAATAATATGTCATCCACATATAATATTAGAAATGCTACAGAGCTCCCACTCACTTTCTTGTAAATACAGGCTTCTCCAAAAGTCTGTATAAAACTATATGCTTTGATCACACTACCAAACGTTTATTCCAACTCCGAGAGGCTTGCACCAGTCCATAAATGGATCGCTGGAGTTTGCACACTTTATTAGTACCCTTTGGATCGATAAAACCTTCAGGTTGCGTCATATACAACTATTCTTCTAGAAATCCATTCAGGAATGTAGTCTTTACATCCATTTGCCAAATTTCATAATCATAAAATGCGGCAATTGCTAACATGATTCGGACGGACTTAAGCATCGCTACGGGTGAGAAGGTCTCATCGTAGTCAACTCCTTGAACTTGTTGAAAACTTTTGCAACAAGTCGAGCTTGTAGACAGTAACATTACCGTCAGCGTCAGTCTTCTTCTTGAAGATCCATTTATTCTCGATGGCTTGCCGATCATCGGGCAAGTCAACCAAAGTCCACACTTTGTTCTCATACATGGATCCCATCTCAGATTTCATGGCTTCAAGCCATTTTGCGGAATTTGGGCTCATCATCACTTCCTCATAGTTCGTACGTTCGTCATGGTCAAGTAACATGACCTCCAGAACAGGATTACCGTACCACTCTGGTGCGAATCTAACTCTGGTTGACCTACGAGGTTCAATAGTAACTTGATCTGAATTTTCATGATCATCATCATTATCTTACTCACTAATTGGTGTAGGTGTCACAGGAACCGTTTTCTGTGATGAACTACTCTCCAATAAGGGAGCAGGTACAATTACCTCATCAAGTTCTACTTTCCTCCCACTCACTTCTTTCGAGAGAAACTCCTTCTCTATAAAGGATCCATTCTTAGCAACAAATGTCTTAACTTCGGATCTATGATAGAAGGTGTACCCAACAGTCTCCTTTGGGTATCCTATGAAGACACATTTCTCCGATTTGGGTTCGATCTTATCAGGTTGAAGCTTTTTCACATAAGCATCGCAGGCCCAACCTTTAAGAAACGACAACTTTGGTTTCTTGCCAAACCACAGTTCATAAGGCGTCGTCTCAACGGATTTAGATGGTGCCCTATTTAACGTGAATGCAGTTGTCTCTAAAGCATAACCTCAAAACAATAGCGGTAAATCAGTAAGAAACATCATAGATTGCACCATATCGAGTAAAGTACGATTACGATGTTCAGACACACCATTACGTTGTGGTGTTCCGGGTGGCGTGAGTTGCGAAACTATTCCGCATTGTTTCAAATGTAAACCAAACTCGTAACTCAAATATTCTCCTCCACGATCAGATCATAGAAACTTTATTTTATTTGTACGATGATTTTCCACTTCACTATGAAATTCTTTGAACTTTTCAAATGTTTCAGACTTATGTTTCATTAAGTAGATATACCCGTATCTGCTCAAATCATCTGTGAAGGTGAAAAAATAACGATACCCGCCATGAGCTTCAATATTCATCAGACCACATACATCAGTATGTATGATTTCTAGTAAATCTATTGCTCGCTCCATTTTTCTGGAGAACGGCGTTTCAGTCATCTTGCCCATGAGGCATGGTTCTAAAGTACCAAGTGATTCATAATCAAGTGATTCCAGAAGTCCATCAGTATGGAGTTTCTTCATGCGATTTACACCAATATGACCCAAACGGCAGTGCCACAAATAAGTTGCACTATCATTATCAACTCTACATCTTTTGGCTTCAACATTATGAATATGTGTATCACTACTATCGAGATTCAACACAAATAGACCACTCTTCAAGGGTGCATGACCATAAAAGATATTACTCATATAAATAGAACAATCATTATTCTCAGATTTAAATGAATAACCGTCTCGCATCAAACAAGATCCAGATATAATGTTCATGCTTAACGCTGGCACCAAATAACAATTATTTAGGTCTAAAACTAATCCGAAGGTAGATGTAGAGGTAGCGTGCCGACGACGATCACATCGACTTTGGAACCATTTCCCACGCGCATCGTCACCTCGTCCTTAGCCAGTCTTCACTTAATCCGTAGTCCCTGTTTCGAGTTGCAAATATTAGCAACAGAACCAGTATCAAATACCCAAGTGCTACTACGAGCTCTAGTAAGGTACACATCAATAACATGTATATCACATATACCTTTGTTCACCTTGCCATCCTTCTTATCCGCCAAATACTTGGGGCAGTTCCGCTTCTAGTGACCAGTCCCTTTGCAGTAGAATCACTCAGTCTCTGGCTTAGGTCCAGACTTGGGTTTCTTCTGTTGAGCAGCAACTTGTTTGCCGTTCTTCTTGAAATTCCCATTCTTCTTCCCTTTACCCTTTTTCTTGAAACTGGTGGTCTTGTTGACCATCAACACTTGATGCTCCTTCTTGATTTCTACCTCCGCAGCCTTTAGCATTGCGAAGAGCTCGAGAATCGTCTTATACATCCCTTGCATATTATAGTTCATCACGAAGCTCGTGTAGGTTGGTGGCAGTGATTGAAGAACTCTGTCAATGACACTATCAACCGGAAGATTAACTCCCAGCTGAGTCAAGTGATTATGGTACCCAGACATTCTGAGTATATGTTCACTGACAGAACTATTCTCCTCCATTTTGCAGTTGTAGAACTTATTGGAGACTTCATATCTCTCAATCCGGGCATTTGCTTGAAATATTAACTTCAACTCCTGGAACATCTCATATGCTCCATGACGTTCAAAACATCGTTGAAGTCCCGGTTCTAAGTCGTAAAGCATGGGACACTGAAACATTGTGTAGTCATCAGCTTTGCTCTTCCAGACGTTCATAACATCTGGCGTTGCTCCTGCAGCGGGTTTGGCACTCAGTGGTGCTTCCAGGACGTAATTCTTCTATGCAGCAATGAGAATAATCCTCAAGTTACGTACCCAGTCCGTGTATTTTCTACCATCATCTTTCAACTTTGCTTTCTCGAGGAACACATTAAAATTCAATAGAACAACAACACGGGCCATCTATCTACAATAACATAGATAAGCAAAATACTATGAGGTACTAAGTTCATGATAAATTTAAGTTCAATTAATCATATTAAGGACTCCCACTTAGATAGACATCCCTCTAATCATCTAAGTGATCACGTGATCCATATCAACTAAACCATAACCGATCATCACGTGAAATGGAGTAGTTTTCAATGGTGAACATCACTATGTTGATCATATCTACTATATGATTCACGCTCGACCTTTCGGTCTGAGTGTTTCGAGGCCATATCTACATATGCTAGGCTCGTCAAGTTTAACCCGAGTATTCTGCGTGTGTAAAACTATCTTACACCCGTTGTAGATGAACGTTGAGCTTATCACACCCGATCATCACGTGGTGTCTCGGCACGACGAACTTTGGCAACAGTGCATACTCAGGGAGAACACTTTTACCTTGAAATTTAGTGAGAGATCATCTTATAATGCTACCGTCAAACAAAGCAGAATAAGATGCATAAAGGATAAACATCACATGCAATCAATATAAGTGACATGATATGGCCATCATCATCTTGTGCCTTTGATCTCCATCTCCAAAGCACCGTCATGATCACCATCATCACCAGCGTGACACCTTGATCTCCATCGTAGCATCATTGTCGTCTCGCCAACTACTGCTTCTACGACTAGCGCTACCGCTTAGTGATAAAGTAAAGCAATTACAGGGCGATTGCATTGCATACAATAAAGCAACAACCATATGGCTCCTCCCAGTTGCCGATAACTCTATTACAAAACATGATCATCTCATACAATAAATATAGCATCATGTCTTGACCATATCACATCACAACATGCCCTGCAAAAACAAGTTAGATGTCCTCTACTTTGTTGTTGCAAGTTTTACATGGCTGCTACGGGCTGAGCAAGAACCGTTCTTACCTACGCATCAAAACCACAATGATAGTTCGTCAAGTTAGTGATGTTCTAACCTTCTCAAGGACCGGGCATAGCCACACTCGGTTCAACTAAAGTTGGAGAAACTGACACCCGCCAGCCACCTATGTGCAAAGCACGTCGGTAGAACCAGTCTCGCGTAAGCGTACGCGTAATGTCGGTCCAGGCCGCTTCATCCAACAATACTGCCGAACCAAAGTATGACATGATGGTAAGCAGTATGACTTGTATCGCCCACAACTCACTTGTGTTCTACTCGTGCAAATAACATCTACGCAATAACCTGGCTCGGATGCCACTGTTGGGGAACGTAGTAATTTAAAAAAATCCTATGCACACGCAAGATTATGGTGATGCATAGCAATGAGAGGGGAGAGTGTCGTGCACGTACCCTCGTAGACCATTAAGTGGAAACATTATGACAACACGGTTGATGTAGTTGTACGTCTTCACGATTGACCGATCCTCAGTACCGAACGTACGGCACCTCTGCGTTCAGCACACGTTCAGCTCGGTGACGTCCCGTGAACTCACGATCCAGTAGACCCCGGGGAAGAGTTTCTCCAGCAGACGGCGTGGTGACGATGTTGATGAAGCTACCATTGCAGGGCTTCGCCTAAGCACCGCTAAAGAATGACCGAGGTGGATTATGGTGGAAGGGGGGCACCGCACACGGCTGGGAGAGATCAATGATCAACTTGTGTGTCTAGAGGTGCCCCCTTCCCCCGTATATAAAGGAGCAAGGGGGGAGGCCAGCCGGCTCTAGATGGCGCGCCAGGAGGAGGAATCCTCCTCCTAGTAGGAGTAGGATTCCCCTCTTTCCTACTCCTACTAGGAGGGGGAAAGGAAGGAGGAGAAGGAGAAGGAAAGCCCCCCCCCTCTCCGAGTCCAATTCGGACCAGAGGGGGAGGGGGCACACGGCCTGTCCTGGCCGGCCCCTCTCTCTCTCTCTCCACTGGGGCCCAACAAGGCCCATTAACCCCCCGGGGGTTCCGGTAACCCCTCCGGCACTCCGGTAAAATCCCGATTTCACCCGAAATTCTTCCGATGTCCAAATGTTGGCTTCCAATATATCAATCTTTATGTCTCGACCATTTCGAGACTCCTCGTCATGTCCGTGATTATATCCGGGACTCTGAACTACCTTCGGTACATCAAAACATATAAACTAATACCGATCGTCATAGAACTTTAAGCGTGTGGACCCTACGGGTTTGGGAACTATGTAGACATGACCGAGACATGTCTCCGGTCAATAACCAATAGCAGAACCTGGATGCTCATATTGGTTCCAACATATTCTACGAAGATCTTTATCGGTCAAACCGCATAACAATATACGTTGTTTCCTTTGTCATCGGTATGTTACTTGCCCGAGATTCGATCGTCGGTATCCCAATACCTAGCTCAATCTCGTTACCGGCAAGTCTCTTAACTCGTTCCGTAATGTATCATCCCGCAACTAACTCATTAGTCACATTGCTTGCAAGGCTTATAGTGATGTGCATTACCGAGAGGGCCCAGAGATACCTCTCCGATAATAGGAGTGACAAATCCTATTCTTGGTCTATGCCAACTCCACGAACACCATCGAAGACACCTGTAGAGCACCTTTATAATCACCCAGTTACGTTGTGACGTTTGGTAGCACACAAAGTGTTCCTCCGGTATTCGGGAGTTGCATAATCTCATAGTCATAGGAACATATATAAGTCATGAAGAAAGCAATAGCAGTAAACTTAAACGATCAAGTGCTAAGATAAAGAAATCGGTCAAGTCAATCACATCATTTTCCTAATGATGTGATCCCGTTGATCAAATAACAACTCATGTCTATGGCTAGGAAACTTAACCAACTTTGATCAATGAGCTAGTCAAGTAGAGGCATACTAGTGACACTATGTTTGTCTATGTATTCACACATGTATTATGTTTCCGGTTAATACAATTCTAGCATGAATGAAAAACATTTATCATGAAATAAGGAAATAAATAATAACTTTATTATTGACTCTAGGGCATATTTCCTTTAGATCAGTATTATGAGTTTATGTGTTTTGATGTACCGAAGGTAGTTCGGAGTCCCGGATGTGATCACGGACATGACGAGGAGTCTCAAAATGGTCGAGACATGAAGATTGATATATTGGAAGACTATATTCGGATACCGGAACGCTTTCAGATGAGTTTGGGCATATACCGGAGTACCGGGGGGTTACCAGAACCCCCTAGGGGCTTAATGGGCCTACATGGGCTTTAGTGGAAGAGAGAGGAGGCGGCCAAGAGGTGGGGATGTGCCCCCCAAGCCCAATCCGAATTGGGAGGAGGGGCGGCCCCCCTTTCCTTCTTTTCTTCTTCCCCTTCCTCCCCTCCTATTAGGACTAGGAAAGGGGGGAAACCTACTCCTAGTGGCAATAGGAATCCCCCTTGGGGGCGCACCATGAGGGCCGGCCGACCCCCTCCTCCCCTCCTTTATATACGGGGAAGGGGGGCACCCCATAGACACACAGGTTGACAATTGTTTTAGCCATGTGCGGTGCCCCCCTCCACGGATACACACCTCGGTCATATCATCGTAGTGCTGAGGCGAAGCCCTGCGCCGGTAACTTCATCATCACCATCAACACGCTGTCGTGCTGACGAAACTCTCCCTCGGCCTCAACTAGATCAAGAGTACAAGGGACGTCACCGAGCTAAACGTGTGCAGATTGCGGAGGTGTCATGCGTTCTGTACTTGATCGGTTGGATCGCGAAGACGTTCGACTACATCAACCGCGTTTTTAACGCTTCGGCTTTTGGTCTACGAGGGTACGTAGACACACTCTCCCCTCTCATTGCTATGCATCCCTAGATAGATCTTGCGTGATCGTAGGAAATTTTTGAAATACTGCGTTCCCTAACACTTCTCCGGGGGAGGCATGTTGAGTACGTAATGTACTCATGGAAATAATTTTGTTGACAACAAAGTTCCATGAAGAAGAAGGTGATGACGATGACTACTATGGCGATCCGTAGGAGTGAGGTCACGTGGACTACATCGACTGCCTGCGGCTGAGATGGAGTCGCTACGCACTGTACTTTCCGCTATTTTTTGAATATAATATATGTCATGAGACATTTCTCTAGGTATGCCTTGTGTCAAGACATATTTAAAATTGTAATACCTTTTATGTGTTCTGCAATGATACCATTTCACTGTGTTGTCAACAATGATCCTGGGGTTGACAAATATACACAGGAGGGTTCGGAAGTTAATTCCGGGTTCTCATACAATGCAATCAAGAAAAATGGTCCAACTTGAGGAAGTCAAGATCATCATCATCTAGCTCAAGTGGACTTTGTGCAAGGCAAAGGTCTGCCCTTGATAGGTTTTCTATTTTACCGGTCTCATGGTGGTAGTTGGGAGACCGGGTTATAGGATCGATTGTCGTACTATCAAAGGGGGCTCTCAAGTGAGTAGCTTGATCGTATCGTTCGTTGAGAGCTCAAACCATTGCATCCTTGCATCATCTTTCTTGATTCTTGTTTGAAGTTTGAGTTTTAGAGCTTATGATCATCTTCATGACAAGCTCGATTTTATCGAAAATGGAGTTCATATATGCATCTTCTATGATGTCTTCGATGTTGGGGTTTTTGCCGGTTCTTCATTCATAGAGGTTTCACATCTCTATATCGTTGTTGGATAGTATTCGTCGTCATCTATCCAACAAGCTTACGTTTGCTCAATTCGGAGCTCATTTGCAGAAGTTATGTCAGTTCTAGTTTCTGCACCTTGCGGTTGTACCGTGGGTCCGAGTGGTTGTACCGCCCTAAGGGGTGATACCCTAGGTGTTGGAAATATGCCCTAGAGGCAATAATAAAGTGGTTAATATTCTATTTCCTTGTTCATGATAATTGTCTATTATTCATGCTATAATTGTATTAACCGGAAACCGTAATACATGTGTGAATACATAGATCACAACATGTCCCTAGTGAGCCTCTAGTTGAGTAGCTCGTTGATCAATAGATGGTTGTAGTTTCCTGACCATGGATATTGGATGTCATTGATAATGGGATCACATCATTAGGAGAATGATGTGATGGACAAGACCCAATCCTAAGCATAGCACAAGATCATGTAGTTCGTTTGCTAGAGCTTTTCTAATGTCAAGTATCGTTTCCTTAGACCACGAGATTGTGTCACTCCCGGATACTGTAGGAGTGCTTTGGGTGTATCAAACGTCACAACGTAACTGGGTGACTATATATAAAGGTGCACTACAGGTATCTTCGAAAGTGTCTGTTGGGTTGGCACGAATCAAGACTGGGATTTCTCAATCCGTATGACGGAGAGGTATCTCTGGGCCCACTCGGTAATGCATCATCATAACGAGCTCAATGTGACTAAGGAGTTGGTCATAGGATCATGCATTATGTAACGAGTAAAGAGACTTGTCGTTAACGAGATTGAACGAGGTATGGGGATACAAACGATCGAATCTCTTGCAAGTAACATACTGATGTACAAAGGGAATTGTATATGGGGTCGATTGAATCCCCGACATCGTGGTTCATCCGATGAGATCATCATGGAACATGTGGGAGCCAAAATGGGTATCCAGATCCCACTGTTGGTTATTGGCCGGAGAGATGTATCAGTCATGTCTACATGGTTCCCGAACCCATAGGGTCTACACACTTAAGGTTTGGTGACGCTAGAGTTGTTATGGGAAATTGTATGTGGTTACCGAAGGTTGTTCGGAGTCCCGGATGAGATCCCGGACGCCACGAGGAGTTCCGGAATGGTCCGGAGGTGAAGATTTATATATGGGAAGTCCAGTTCTAGTCACTGAAATAGTTTTGGGGGTTATCGGTATTGTACCGAGACCACCGGAAGGTGTCCGGGGGTCCACCGGGTGGGGCCACCTACCCCGGGGGACTTAATGGGCTGAATATGAGAGGGAACCAGCCCCTGGTGGTCTGGTGCGCCCCCAAGGGCCCAAAGCGCCTAGGGCTGGAAATCCTAGGGGGAGGGGCGCCTCCCCCTTGCTTGGGAGGCAAGTCTCCCCCCTGGCCGCCGCCCCCCTCTAGATGCATCTAGGGGTCCGTCCCCCTATCCCCTTCACCCTATAAATAGAGGGGGTTGGGAGTGCAGCCGCATCCCCTTCCCTGGCGCAGCCCCTCCCTCCTCCAACACCTCCTCCTCTATAGTGCTTAGTGAAGCTCTGCCGGAGAACCACGCGCTCCACCACCACGCCGTCGTGCTGTCGGAGTTCTCCCTCAATTTCTCCTCTCCCCTTGCTGGATCAAGAAGGAGGAGACATCCCCGAGCTGTACGTGTGTTGAACACGGAGGCGTTGTCCGTTCGGCGCTTGATCGGATCTTCTACGATTTGAATCGCCGTGAGTACGACTCCATCAACCGCATTCTTGTAACGCTTCCGCTTAGCAATCTTCAAGGGTATGAAGATGCACTCCCTCTATCATGTTGCTAGCATCTCCTAGATTGATCTTGGTGACACGTAGAAATTTTTTGAATTATTACTACGTTCCCCAACAGTGGCATCATGAGCTAGGTCTATGCGTAGATTATATGCACGAGTAGAACACAAAGTAGTTGTGGGCAATGATTTGTTCAATTTGCTTTCCGTTACTAGTCTTATCTTGATTCGGCGGCATTGTGGGATGAAGCGGCCCGGACCGACCTTACACATACGCTTACGTGAGACTGGTTCCACCGACTGACATGCACTTGATGCATAAGGTGGCTAGCGGGTGTCTGTCTCTCCCACTTTAGTCGGATCGGATTCGATGAAGAAGGTCCTTATGAACGGTAAATATCAATTGGCATATCACCATTGTGGCTTTTGCGTAGGTAAGAAATGTTCTTGCTAGAAACCCTTAGCAGCCATGTAAAACATGCAACAACAATTAGAGGACGTCTAACTTGTTTTTGCAGGGTATGCTATGTGATGTGATTTGGCCAAAAGGATGTGATGAATGATATATGTGATGTATGAGATTGATCATGTTCTTGTAATAGGAATCACGACTTGCATGTCGATGAGTATGACAACCGGCAGGAGCCATAGGAGTTGTCTTAATTTATTGTATGACATGCGTGTCAATGAAAACGCCATGTAATTACTTTACTTTATTGCTAACCGTTAGCCATAGTTGTAGAAGTAATATTTGGCGAGACAACTTCATGAAGAAACGATGATGGAGATCATGGTGTCATCCCGGTGATGAAGCTGATCATGCCGCGCCTCGAATATGGATATCAAAGGCGCAAGATGATATTGGCCATATCATGTCACTTTATGATTTGCATGTGATGTCTGTCATGTTTACATCTTATTTGCTTAGAACGATAGTAGCATAAATAAGATGATCCCTCACTAAAATTTCAAGAAAAGTGTTCCCCCTAACTGTGCACTGTTGCGAAGGTTCGTTGTTTCGAAGCACCACGTGATGATCGGGTGTGATAGATTCTAACATTCGCATACAACGGGTGTAAGCCAGATTTACACATGCGAAACACTTAGGTTGACTTGACGAGCCTAGCATGTACAGACATGGCCTCGGAACACGAGAGATCGAAAGGTCGAACATGAGTCGTATAGTAGATACGATCAACATGGAGATGTTCACCGTTGATGACTAGTCCGTCTCACGTGATGATCGGACACAACATAGTCGATTCGGATCATGTATCACTTAAATGACTAGAGGGATGTCTATCTAAGTGGGAGTTCATTAAATAATTTGATTAGATGAACTTAATTATCATGCACTTAGTCCAAAATGTCTTTACAATATGTCTTGTAGATCAAATGGCCCACGCTAATGTTGCCCTCAACTTCAACGCGTTCCTAGAGAAAACCAAGCTGAAAGACAATGGTAGAAACTATACGGATTGGGCCCGTAACTTGAGGATCATCCTCATAGCTGCCAAGAAAGAATATATCCTTGAAGCACCGCTAGGTGACGCACCCATTTTCCCAGCAACTCAAGACGTTATGAATGACTGGCAGTCGCGTAGTGATGATTACTCCCTGGTTTAATGCGGCATGCTTTACAGCTTACAACCGGGGCTCCAAAAGCATTTTGAGCAACATGGAGCATATGAGATGTTCCAAGAGCAGAAAATGGTTTTCCAAGCTCATGCCCGGGTCGAGAGATATGAAGTCTCTGACAAGTTCTACAATTGTAAGATGGAGGAAAACAGTTCTGTCAGCGAGCATATACTCAAAATGTCGGGGTTGCACAACCGCTTGTCTCAGCTGGGAGTTAATCTTCCAGATGACCCAGTCATTGACAAGATCCTCAAGTTGCTTTCACCTAGCTACAAGAGATTTGTGATGAACTACAATATGCAAGGGATGGAGAAGTCCATTCCTGAGTTATATTCAATGCTGAGATCAGCGGAGGTGGAAATCAAATCGGAACATCAAGTGTTGATGGTGAATAAGACCACTAGTTTCAAGAAAGGCAAGGGTAAAAAGAACTTCAAGAAGGACGGCAAGGGAGTTGCCGTGCCCGGTAAATCAGTTGCCGGGAAAAAGCCAAAGAATGGACCCAAGCCCGAGACTCAGTGCTTTTATTGCAAGGGAAATGGTCACTGGAAACGGAACTGCCCCAAGTACTTAGCGAATAAGAAGGCCGGCAACGCCAAAGGTATATGTGATATACATGTTATTGATGTGTACCTTACCAGCGCTCGTAGTAGCTCCTAGGTATTTGATACCGATGCGGTTGCTCATATTTGTAACTCAAAACAGGATCTGCGGAATAAGCGGAGACTGGCAAAGGACGAGGTGACGATGCGCGTCGAGGATGGTTGCAAGGTCGATGTGATCACCGTCAGAACGCTACCTCTACATCTACCTTCGGGATTAGTTTTAAACCTCAATAATTGTTATTTAGTGCCAGCTTTGAGCATGAACATTTCATCTGGATCTCGTTTAATCCGAGATGGCTACTCATTTAAATCCGTGAATAATGGTTGTTCTATTTACATAAGAGATATGTTTTATGGTCATGCCCCGCTGGTCAATGGTTTATTTTTATTGAATCTCGACGTGATGTTACACATATTCATAGTGTGAATGCCAAAATATGTGAAGTTGATAATGATAGTCCCACATACTTGTGGCACTGCCGCCTTGGTCACATTGGTGTCAAACGCATGAAGAAACTCCATGCTGATGGACTTTTGGAGTCTCTTGATTATGAATCATTTGACACGTGCGAACCATGCCTCATGGGCAAAATTACCAAGACTCCGTTCTCCGGAACAATGGAGCGAGCAACCAACTTACTGGAAATCATACATACTGATGTGTGCGGTCAAATAAGCATTGAGGCTCGCGGTGGCTATCATTATGTTCTAACCCTCACTGATGACTTAACTAGATATGGGTATGTCTACTTAATGAAACACAAGTCTGAGACCTTTGAAAAGTTCAAGGAATTCAGAGTGAGACAGAGAATCAACGTGACAGTAAAATAAAGTTCTTACGATCAGATCGTGGAGGGGAATACTTGAGTCATGAGTTTGGCACGGACTTAAGGAAATGTGGAATTGTTTCACAACTCACGCCGCCTGGAACACCTCAGCGTAATGGTGTGTCCGAATGTCGTAATTGAAGAAATATGCCCTAGAGGAAATAATAAAGTTGTTATTTGTATTTCCTTATATCACGATAAATGTATATTCATGCTAGAATTGTATTAACCTGAAACTTAGTACATGCGTGAATACATAGACAAACAGAGTGTCCCTAGTATGCCTCTACTTGACTAACTCGTTAATCAAAGATGGTTAAGTTTCCTAGACTTGGACATGTGTTGTCATTTGATGAACATGATCACATCATTAGAGAATGATGTGATGGACAAGATCCATCCGTTAGCTTAGCATAATGATCGTTCAGTTTTATTGCTACTGCTTTCTTCATGACTCATACATGTTCCTCTGACTATGAGATTATGCAACTCCCGAATACCGGAGTACACCTTGTGTGCTATCAAACGTGACAACGTAACTGGGTGATTATAAAGATGCTCTAAAGGTGTCTCCAATGGTGTTTGTTGAGTTGGCATAGATCGAGATTAGGATTTGTCACTCCGTCTATCGGAGAGGTATCTCTGGGCCCTCTCGGTAATGCACATCACTACAAGCCTTGCAAGCAATGTGACTAATGAGTTAGTTGTGGATGATGCATTACGGAATGAGTAAAGAGACTTGCCGGTAACGAGATTGAACTAGGTATTGAGATACCGACGATCGAATCTCGTGCAAGTAACATACCGATGACAAAGGGAACAACGTATGTTGTTATGCGGCTTGACCGATAAAGATCTTCGTAGAATATGTAGGAACCGATATGAGCATCCAGGTTCCGCTATTGGTTATTGACCGGAGATGAGTCTCGGTCATGTCTACATAGTTCTCGAACCCGTAGGGTCCACACGCTTAACGTTCTGTGATGATTTGTATTATGAGTTATGTGATTTGATGACTGAAGTTTGTTCAGATTCCCGGATGAGATCGGGGACATGACGAGGAGTCTTGAAATGGTCGAGACATAAAGATCAATATATTGGAAAGCTATATTCGGACATCGGAAAGGTTCCAAGTGATTCGGGTATTTTTCGGAGTACCGGAGAGTTACGGGAATTCGTATTGGGCTTAATGGGTCATACGGGAAAGGAGAGAAAGGCCTCAAGGGTGGCCGCACCCCTTCCCCATGGACTGGTCTGAATTGGACTAGGGAAAGGGGGCGCCCCCTTCCCTCCTTCTCCTTCTCCCTTCCCTTTTTCCTATTCCATGTGGGAGGTGAAATCCTACTAGGACTAGGGAGTCCTAGTAGGACTCCACACTTTGGGCGCGCCCTATGAGGGCCGGCCTCCTCCTCCCTCCATCCTTTATATACGTGGCCAGGGGGCACCTCATAGACAAACAAGTTGATCATTGATCTCTTAGCCGTGTGTGGTACCCTCCGCCACCATAATCCACCTCGGTCATATTGTAATGGTGCTTAGGCGAAGCCCTGTTCTGGTAGCATCATCATCACCGTCATCACATCGTCATGCTGACGAAGCTCTCCCTCGACACTGTTGGATCGTGAGTTCCTGGGACATCACCAAGCCGAACGTGTGCAGATCGCGGAGGTGCTGTACTTGTTGTACTAGGATCGGTCGATCATGAAGGCGTACGACTATATCAACTGCGTTGTCATAACGCTTCCGCTTACGATCTACGAGGGTACGTGGACAACACTCTCCCCTCTCGTCGTTATGCATCACCATGATCTTGCGTGTGCGTAGGATTTTTTTTTTGAAATTACTGCATTCCCCAACAGTGGCATCCAAGCCAGGTCTATGCGTAGATGTTATATGCACGAGTAGAAAACAATGGAGTTGTGGGCGTGGGTATATACATATTGCTTGCCATCACTAGTTGATTCTTGATTCAGCGGTATTGTTGGATGAAGCGGCTCAGACCGACATTACGCGTACGCTTACGCGAGACTGGTTCTACTGCCATGCTTCGCACATAGGTGGCTAGTGGGTGTCAGTTTCTCCAACTTTAGTTGAATCGGTTTCAATGAACAGGGTTCTTTCTGAAGATCAAAAAGCAATCACTATACTATGTTGTGGTTTTTGATGCGTAGGTAAGAATGGTTCTTGCTCAGCCCATAGTAGCCACGTAAAACTTGCAGGGCTTGTTGTGATGTGATATGGTCAAGACGTGAGAGATGATCATGTTTTGTCAAAGTTATCAGCAACTGGCAAACGCCTTATGGTTGTCTCTTTATTGCGTAAGATGCAAGCGCCAAATAATTGCTTTACTTTATTGCTATGCGATAGCAATAGCTGCAAGAGCAATAGTTGGCGAGACGACCGTGTGACGACAGGTTGATTGAGATCAAGATGATGGAGATCATGGTGTCATGCCGGTGATGATAGAGATCATGACGGTACTTTAGAGATGGACATCAAAGGCGCAAGATGATCATGACTATATCATGTCACATATTTTAATTGCATGTGATGTTTATCCTTTATGCATCTTATTTTGCTTAGTTCGGCGGTAGCATTATAAGATGATGTCGGTGTCAAAACCGGCGGATCTCGGGTAGGGGGTCCCGAACTGTGCGTCTAGGCGGATGGTAACAGGAGACAAGGGACACAATATTTTACCCAGGTTCGGGCCCTCTTGATGGAGGTAAAACCCTACGTCGTGCTCGACTAATATTGATGATATGGGTAGTACAAGAGTAGATCTACCACGAGATCAAGGAGGCTAAACCCTAGAAGCTAGCCTATGGTATGATTGTTGTATATCTTGTCTCTCTATCGACTAGCCTGGCCTCGGTTTATATAATGCACCGGAGGCCTAGGATAACAAGAGTCCTAGCCGAATACGCCGGTGGGGAGAAGTCCTTGTCTTGATCGCCAAGTCTTGTGGAATCTTCCTTGTATGCGGTAGCCGTCCGAACTGGCCCATGAGTATACGGCCACAGGGGTCCTCGGCCCAATCTAATAGATCGGGAGACGACGTGGTGAGTACCCCCTAGTCCAGGACACCGTCAGTAGCCCCCTGTACTGGTCTTCAAGTTAGGGACGCTCCTTGATTCTTCCAAACTGTTCTTCATCTTCGGTTGCCGGTCTTGAAAACTGATTCAACAAATCTTATTTATCTTCGATCTTGAGGATCGCCAAAATGCATTCGACGAGTTTATACGTCGGGTATCCGAGGAGCCCCTTTAAGTTTCCGGCCTTTATCAATGCCTTGTTTATTTTTATGCCACACCTCGGGTTTGAAGTTGTTCTCGGGAGGTAGGGTCCTCTTGCGTCCGAGCTCCAACGCCGGACTGCATTCGAGGTATCTTTTGTAGCCGAGCACCAACGCCGGACCGCTTCCCAGCTCTAGCGCCGGAATGTATCCGAGGTCCAACGCCGGACTATGTATTTGAGCTCCAACGCCGGACTGTATATCCGAGCTCCAACACCGAAATATATCCGAGCTCCAACGCCGGACTGTGTCCAGGCTCCAATGCCGGACTATATCCAAGGTGTCATATCACCTTGGTTCAAAAAAGTTGAAGGAGTTTAGCCGAGCTTAATGCCGGAAATGCCCTCTATGGAGCCAGCCACTAGCGCCCGAGCTTTATGCCGGACTGCTTCCGAGGTGGTGCACCACCCCGACTATGGGCCAATTTTTTGTCAATATTTTTTGTTGGTGCAATTTATTCTCTGCCGAGATATATAGCCAGTAGCCCTCAAGGTGTGTATCGGTCTAAAACCCGAGATGCACATGAAGGATGACATAAGACCGCTGATCCCAGTAGCCGCTGAGACTCAGGTTGATTTGCAAAATCGGCCTGAGGATCAAGTCCTAGCTCGGCAGAATACTTCGGGACACAAAAGCGGCGTGCTCAGTCCTCAAGACTCAGGTTGGGTGCGGCCGACCAACCTGAGGATCAAAATCTCCTCAGAAACTATATTGCACATAAAATTTTCTGCATTAGACAAGCAATGCAGTAGCCCCCGAGACACTGGTCGGGTGGCAACACCAGATCAGGGGATCGATGTGCCCCTTTAATATTTGTAAATAATAAGCCCGAAGCCCAGTAGCCCCCGAGCCTTAATGCGAGCACGGGTGGCCGAATTAAGGATCAATATCCATAGTAAAATCACAAATTATGTGTAATGACTCTATGTATCCAAGTACTTTACGTCACTAATGCTCGGATCCGCATTGTACAAAACTTTGTTGACCGACCATCGGCTTCCACCTCCTTGGCCAGTAGCCGAGGAGTGTTTGTCCTACTTTATAAAGCCTTTATGAGGGCAAAGATTTACGACAAACAAGGCAATCTAGCCACACGGTTTTATAAACAAAGGTATGCAGAGAGATATGTTATATTACTGTTTAACAGAAGAAATGTATTCCAAAGAAAATAGTCCCGCTATCGGTTCCTTTCTTTGGGTTGTCATGCTAAGCATGATCATGAAACCTCAGCTCGAATGTAAGAGCAAAATATCGATGATTTAGTTTGGGAGGCCAGTTAATAGCCCCCGGTTGTGTTCGGCGACAGTCGAGGTCAAGCCATAAACACTTCGGCCAATGTTATGAATGGCCCGTCATAGTCATCGGATCGCTGACCAGTTTACGCTTATTTTGACAGTCAGTTTTCGGCTTTCTCCACTAACGTGCTTAACCATGTGAGCTGGAAGCACAATCGCAGTGGTTCTCCCTTTGCACGCCTAGCCGAACAAAACAGAATGTAGGAAGCAAGTGCAGGAGCCGGGCAACCCAACTGTTGACCGAAGACACAATTCGAAACCGATGCATATATAGCAATATCTGAGAATGTTTTTGCCGAATCCCTAAAGGTGTCCGGCGTTGCACTGCAAGACTAATGCTGGAAAAGCACAAATAGTTTAAAAGTGCCAAAAAGCTTGGAAAACCAAGAAACGTTAGTAAAAATATGACGTCCGAACAATATCAAGTGTTCGGTGCCAATCTGAAAGTTGGTCTTAGAAAAAAGAAGTGCTTTTGTCGTGCTTTAACATGATACATCCTATCTCAAGACTTTGAGCGGGTCAGCCTACGGCTTCAACCTCCTATCCCAAGGGCGGAGTACTTCTCATCAGGCCAGTTTAGCAAACTAAACTCTAGCGGCTTTGAGAGAGAAATTAGGCTCCCCGGCTAGTGACCGCACACTCATGTCGAAAAAAGGAGTGATAAATAATAATAATAAAACTTTTCAACGACTAAGAAGAAGAACACTTATTATAAAACGGCTCAAATAAACTTAAGAGCCCCCAAGTGACTTGGGTAGAAGAATGATTGCATCTACCGAAGTACTTATATCATATCTATGTTCAACCGAACTTTAAACGCGTCTTAACCGACCGTCGGCTTCTCCCTCTTCGGTCAAGGACCGAAAAGTGTTATGTACTCCATCGGTCGAGAATATCGATGGTGTTTCCAATAACCAGGCAATCAGGCCATAAGGCTGTAACAGACAAAGCGCGCTTAGGGAACTTATGCTATATTACCGTGAAGTGTAAGAAGCATCTTCGAAGAAAATAGTACCCCCACCGATACCTTTCTTCGGTGCTCATTGTTATTATGAGACTTGTGCAATATATTTTTTGTACTCATGAGTTCCGTTGTGTGCCGACCATCATTGAAAACTATAAGAGCGCTACCTTTCGGCTTCATCCAGTCTGAGGTCCGGCTCGGGCGACCCGATCGTGACAATCGCAGAGGTGCTCCCTTTACTCCCTAGCCGAACAATCGGGAACGTAGGGGTAAACACAGGAGCGAGGCAACCCAGCTTGCAAATCGCTTAAGTCAATATGGTGCATATTGTGGCATAATACACGAACAAGGAACGAAGCCGTACAAGTATAATCATATGCAAGAGGAAAAAGCTTCATAAAGGAAGCCCCCAAGTGAATTGGGTCCTTGAATTTGTGTGTCACAAACAAAGTTTGGACAAGGAAAAAATTTTACAAGCAACTTTTTTCCAAAAAAGTATAATGCTTGGTCGAACCGAACACAAGTTAGAAATTAAAGCTTTGAGCATGAAAGCGACTTAGCTGGCTAATGTGTTCGGTATTGATGACGCGGTCCGAGCTTGATGCGGGGCAAGGTTCCATCCCCCAAGCCGGTCCCGAGGTGGCGGAGCGGAGAGCTCGACACGACGAAGTGGTGACATAGCACGGTCAATGCAGACCGGCAGAGTAACGCCGAAGTCCCCGGATCATTTTCCTGTGCACAAAAAATAGTGCAAACCGGAGATAATATTAATAATGATAATTAAAAAAATCATTGCATAATAAATAATTTATGCAAAGTGAGTAATAAAAGAAATATGGCCTGGCGTCGAAGTCAAGTCGATGCAGGGCGTCGGCGTGATGCGGTAAAGGCGTGGCAAAGCCTGAATTCGCAGGTCGGTCCGAGCTCCGAGTGCGGCGTTCGTCGGACTATGTACAGAAACTGACCGAACCACCATGCGACTGTCGTTAATGCAGCCACCATTTGATAGACCTGTGTACATATGACGGATAAACCAGAGTAATAATTCCTTGGGAAAAATGAACCCAAACAAGCAAAAAATACTCGGATTAATAGCACCTGATTTATTTGTTGTAGCAATCTGAAGGAAGGTGATTCCTAAAATTGGGACCCGCTCCGCACACCCATTGCCTGACAGGCGATAAAATGACGGCATGAAAATGCTGGTAAAGGTTGACTCGCCAAGGCAAAGCCCTCGGCCCAGCTAACGTGACGGAGCTGGTCGGCTAGTGACGCCGAAGTGTCCGGAGTAGGTTGATGAAGAGATGGCGAAGCCCCCGGTCCAGCCGAGATGTCGAAGCCTCGATGTCAGCCGATGAGTCAAAGTAGGTCGGCGTGATGGACACCAGCTTGAAGAAGCAATAGTGCGGCCCTGTCGATGCAGGTCGTGACGTGGTCGATGCCAGCTTGATGAAGCGACCGTGCGGCGATGCCGGTATGCCCGCTCCGTGTAATCCGTGGGGCGGCGATGTTGGTGATGATTTATTCTTCGCGATGCCGGGCTCTTGTTCGGCTTGCCGAGATGATGATCCGAAGAAGTTGAGCTCGGCTTAACAAAGTGACGCAGTGTCTAGCGCAGGTCGGCAGCCGTGGAGTAATATTGCCGGACTGGTTTGACACCAGCATGATGTTGAAGATCATGTTCAAAAAATCTTACAGTTAGTGGGATGTGTTCGGGAACAAAACACAATACCCCATACAAAACTTCCTTCAAAAGGGATGTCCGAAATCCTGTTCATAAAAAAGATGAACTCGGGTCGGATTCGTTTTCGCGCAGAAAATAGATCCGAAAAATGCTGCACTAATCGGAAGGTTCCCGGAGTTTGGATGGTCGGATCGAGCCTAAATTTTGAGAGGTGGTAGATATAGGAATTCCGCAGCCGATCAACGGTTGGATCTTCCAAAGGACGTCCGAGCTAGAAACTGGACACCACACCCTAAACTCATCCAAATTCCCGTCCAGATTTGACAGGGCTCCGGTATATCATGGATTGCCAGAGATTCCTCCATCGGAACTCGACGAAATTTTCCAGGGTTATTGTAGACTCAATTCCGCACAATTCCACCAAAGCGATCGTCAAAGAGATACTCGAGGAGGTGGTGGTGGCAGATACGAGTTCGCTGTCCAGAAAAACAGCATGGTCGCTTGAGGGCAATGTTGACGTTGAGCCCCCGAGCTCCATAGATGATTCCTCCGTGATCTTGATAGAGATCAGAGTTGATGTTTGATGAAGGCCCTCGTCCGTACATGGTGATCCGAACACGGGGCGCAATTCTTGGTCGAACCAAGGTGACCAGTCGAGCTAGTGACGAAGATGCCGAAGTCGCAGTTGATCTGCAGGCGAGCCATCGATCCTTTTGTCGATCACACAGCGGAACTCTCAATGAAAGCACCAATGTCGGTGTCAAAACCAGCGGATCTCGGGTAGGGGGTCCCGAAATGTGTGTCTAGGCGGATGGTAACAGGAGACAAGGGACACAATATTTTACCCAGGTTCGGGCCCTCTTGATGGAGGTAAAACCCTACGTCCTGCTCGATCAATATTGATGATATGGGTAGTACAAGAGTAGATCTACCACGAGATCAAGGAGGCTAAACCCGAGAAGCTAGCCTATGGTATGATTGTTGTATATCTTGTCTCTCTATCGACTAGCCTGGCCTCGGTTTATATAATGCACCGGAGGCCTAGGATAACAAGAGTCCTAGCCGAATACGCCGGTGGGGAGAAGTCCTTGTCTTGATCGCCAAGTCTTGTGAAATCTTCCTTGTATGCGGTAGCCGTCCGAACTGGCCCATGAGTATACGGCCACGGGGGTCCTCGGCCCAATCTAATAGATCGGGAGACGACGTGGTGAGTAACCCCTAGTCCAGGACACCGTCAGATGATCTCTCACTAAATTTCAAGGTATAAGTGTTCTCCCTGAGTATGCACCGTTGCGATAGTTCGTCGTGTCGAGACACCACGTGATGATCGGGTATGATAAGCTCTACGTTCACATACAACGGGTGCAAGCCAGTTTTGCACACGCGGAATACTCGGGTTAAACTTGACGAGCCTAGCATATGCAGATATGGCCTCGGAACACTGGAGGCTGAAAGGTCGAGCGTGAATCATATAGTAGATATGATCAACATAGTGATGTTCACCATTGAAAACTACTCCATCTCACGTGATGATCGGACATGGTTTAGTTGATTTGGATCACGTGATCATTTAAATGACTAGAGGGATGTCTATCTAAGTGGGAGTTCTTAAGTAATATGATTAATTGAACTTTAAATTTATCATGAACTTAGTCCTAATAGTATTTGCATATCTATGTTGTAGATCAATTGCTCGCATATTGCTTCCCCGTTTTATTTATGATATGTTCCTAGAGAAAACTATGTTGAAATATGATAGTAGCAATGATGCGGATTGGATCCGTGATCTGAGGATTATCCTCGTTGCTGCACAAAAGAATTATGTCCTTGATGCACCGCTAGGTGACATAACTATTGCAAGAGCAAATGCAGACGTTATGAACGTTTGGCAAAGCTCGGTATGATGACTACTTGATAGTTTAGCGCACCATGCTTTATGGCTTAGAACCGGGACTTCAAAAATGTTTTGAACGCCATGGAGCACATAAGATGTTCCAAGAGTTGAGATTGGTATTTCATACTCATGCTCGTGCCAAGTGGTATGAGACCTTTGACAGTACTTTGCCTACAAGATGGAGGAGAATAGCTCAACCAGTGAGCATGTTCTCAGATTGTCTGGGTACTACAATTGCTTGGATCAAGTGGGAGTTAATCTTCCAGATAAGACACTAATTGAGAAAGTTCTCTAGTCACTATCACCAAGTTACTAGAAATTAGTGATGAACTATAATATGCAAGGGATGACGAAAGTAATTCCCAAGATCTTCGCGATGCGGAAATCGGCAAAGGTAGAAATTAAGAAATAGCATCAAGTGTTGATGGTTAAAAAGACCACAAGTTTCAAGAAAAGGGCAAGGGGAAAGAAAGAGTAACTTCAAAGAAGAATAGCAAACAAGTTGTTTCTCCCATGAAGAAACCCAAAGCTAGACCCCAAGCCTGGAACTGAGTGCTTCTACTGCAAAGGAAATGGTCACTTGTAGTGGAACTGCCCTAGATACTTGGCGAATAAGAAGGATGGCAAAGTGAACAGAAGTATATTTGATATACATGTTATTGATGTGTACTTTACTAGTGTTTATAGAAACCCCTTAGTATTTGATACTGGTTCAGTTGCTAAGAGTAGTAAATCAAAACGGGAGTTGCAAAATAAATATAGACTAGTTAAGGGCGAGGTGATGATGAGAGTTGGAAGTGATTCCAAGGTTGATAAGATCACCATCGCACACTCCCTTTACCTTCGGGATTAGTGTTGAATCTAAAATAAATGTTATTTGGTGTTTGCGTTGAGCATAATATGATTGGATCATGTTTATTGCAATACAATTATTCATTTAAGTCATAGAATGATAGAATAATTGTTGTTCTATTTAAATGAATAAAACCTTCTATGGTCATACACTCAATATAAATGGTTTATTGAATCTCGAACGTAGTAATACACATATTCATAATATTGAAGCCAAAAGATGCA
This sequence comes from Triticum urartu, assembly GCF_003073215.2. Lineage (NCBI taxonomy): Eukaryota > Viridiplantae > Streptophyta > Magnoliopsida > Poales > Poaceae > Triticum > Triticum urartu. The sequence continues at coordinate 294,667,763 of NC_053026.1, read as the reverse complement.
AAGTTAATAATGATAGTGCAACTTATATGTGGCACTGCCATCTAGGTCATATTGGTGTAAAGCACATGAAGAAACTCCATGCTGATGGAATTTTGGAATCACTTGATTATGAATCACTTGATGCTTGTGAATCATGCCTCATGGGCAAGATGACTAAGACTCCGTTCTCCAGAACAATGGAGCGAGCAACTAACTTATTGGAAATAATACATACTAATGTATGCGATCCGATAAGTATTGCGGCTCGTGGCAGTTATCGTTATTTTCTGACCTTCACAGATGATTTGAGCAGATATGGGTATATCTACTTAATGAAACATGTCTGAAACATTTGAAAAGTTCAAAGAATTTCAGAGTGAAGTGGAAAATCATCGTAACAAGAAAATAAAGTTTCTACGATCTGATCGCGGAGGCGAATATTTGAGTTACGAGTTCGGTCTTCATTTGAAACAATGTGGAATAGTTCCGCAACTCACGCCACCTGGAACACCACAGCATAATGGTGTGTCCGAACATTGTAATCATACTTTATTGGATATGGTGCGATCTATGATATCTCTTACTGATTTACCACTATCGTTTTTGGGTTATGCATTAGAGACAGTTGCATTCATGTTAAATAGGGCACCATCTAAATCCGTTGAGATGACACCATATGAACGGTGGTTTAGCAAGAAACCTAAGCTGTCATTTCTTAAAGTTTGGGTTGCGATGCTTATGTGAAAAAGTTTCATTCTAATAATCTCAAACCCGAATCGAAAAAGTGTGTCTTCATAGGATACCCAAAAGTAACTATTGGGTACACCTTCTATCACAGATCCGAAGGCAAGATATTCATTGCTAAGAATGGATCCTTTCTAGAGAAGGAGTTTCTCTCGAAAGAAGTGAGTGGGAGGAATGTAGAACTTGATGAGGTAATTGTACCTTCTCCCGAATTGAAAAGTAGTTCATCACAGAAATCAGTTCCAGTGATTCCTACACCAATTAGTGAGGAAGCTAATGATGATGATCATGAAACTTCAGATCAAGTTACTACCGAATCTCGTAGGTCAATCAGAGTACGGTCCACACCAGAGTGGTACGGTAATCCTATTCTGGAAGTCATGTTACTATACCATGACGAACCTACGAACTATGAGGAAGCGATGATGAGCCCAGATTCCGCAAAATGGCTTGAGGCCATGAAATCTGAGATGGGATCCATGTATGAGAACAAAGTATGGACTTTGATTGACTTGCTTGTTGATCGGTGAATCATTGAGAATAAATGGTTCTTCAAGAGGAAGACAGACACTGATAGTAGTGTTACTATCTACAAAGCTCGAATTGTCGCAAAATGTTTTCGACAAGTTCATGGTGTTGACTACGATGAATTTTTCTCACTCGTATGGATGCTTATAACTCTGTCCGAATCATGTTAGCAGTTGCCACATTTTATGAAATCTGGCAAATGGATGTCAAAACTGCATTCCTTAATGGATTTCTTAAAGAAGAGTTGTATATGATGCAACCAGAAGGTTTTGTCGATCCTAAAGTTGCTAACAAAGTGAGCAAGCTCCAACGATCCATCTATGGACTGGTGCAAGCATCTCGGAGTTGGAATATATGCTTTGATAAAGTGATCAAAGCATATGGTTTTATACAGACTTGCGGTGAAGTCTGTGTTTACAAGAAAGTGAGTGGGAGCACTACATCATTTCTGATAAGTATATGTGAATGACATATTGTTGATCGGGAATAATGTAGAATTTTCTGGAAAGCATAAAGGAGTATTTGAAAGGAGTTTTTCAATGAAAGACCTTGGTGAAGCTGCTTATATATTAGGCATCAAGATCTACAGAGATAGATCAAGACGCTTAATTAGACTTTCACAAAGAACATTCCTTGATAAAGTTTTGAACAAGTTCAAAATGGAACAGTCAAAGAAGGAGTTCTTGCCTGTGTTGTAAGGTGTGAAGTTGAGTAAAGACTCAAAACCTGACCACGGCAGAAAATAGAAAGAGAATGAATAGTCATTCCCTATGCCTCGGTCATAGGTTCTATAAAGTATGCTATGCTGTGTACCAGACCTATTGTGTACCTCACCATAAGTTTGGCAAGAGGGTATAATAGTGATCCAGGAGTGGATCACTGGACATCGGTCAAAAATATCCTTAGTGGAATAAGGAAATGTTTCTCGGTTATGGAGGGGACAAAGAGTTCATCATAAACAGTTACGTTGATGCAAGCTTTGACACTGATCTGGATGACTCTAAGTCTCGATCTAGATACATATTGAAAGTGGGAGCAATTAGCTAGAGTAGCTCCGTGCAAAGCATTGTAGACATAAAAAATTTGCAAAATACATACGGCTCTGAATGTGGCAGACCCGTTGACTAAATTTCTCTCACAACCAAAACATGATCACTCTTTAGGTGTAATCACATAGCGATGTGAACTAGATTATTGACTCTAGTAAACCCTTTGGGTGTTAGTCACATGGAGATGTGAACTAATCACATAAAGATGTGAACTATTGGTGTTAAATCACATGACGATATGGACTAGATTATTGACTCTAGTGCAAGTGGGACACTGAAGGAAATATGCTCTAGAAGCAATAATAAAGTTGTTATTTATATTTCCTTATATCATGATAAATGTTTATTATTCATGCTAGAATTGTATTAACCGGAAACTTAGTACATGTGTGAATACATAGACAAACCGAGTGTCCCTTGTATGCCTCTACTTGACTAGCTCGTTAATCAAAGATGGTTAAGTTTCCTAGCCATGGACATGTGTTATCATTTGATGAACGGAATCACATCATTAGAGAATGATGTGATGGACAAGACCCATCCGTTAGCTTAGCATAATGATCGTTCAGTTTTATTGCTACTGCTTTCTTCATGACTTATACATGTTCCTCTGACTATGAGATTATGCAACTCCCGAATACCAGAGGAACACCTTGTGTGCTATCAAACGTCACAACGTAACTGGGTGATTATAAAGATGCTCTATAGGTGTCTCCAATGGTGTTTGTTGAGTTGGCATAGATCGAGATTAGGATTTGTCACTCCGTCTATCGGAGAGGTATCTCTGGGCCCTCTCGGTAATGCACATCACTATAAGCCTTGCAAGCAATGTGACTAATGAGTTAGTTGTGGGATGATGCATTACAGAACGAGTAAAGAGACTTGCCGGTAACGAGATTGAACTAGGTATTGAGATCCGACAATTGAATCTCGGGAAAGTAACATACCGATGACAAAGGGAACAATGTATGTTGTTATGCGGTTTGACCGATAAAGATCTACGTAAAAATAAGAGAGAATAGGCATAAGTATTGTGACATAATGTGTAATAACAGCCCATAATGCAATAAATATCGATATAAAAGCATGATGCAAAATGGACGTATCACCTATGAGGGCCGGCCTCCTCCTCCCTCCATCCTTTATATACGTGTCCAAGGGGCACCTCATATACACACAAGTTGATCATTGATCTCTTAGCCGTGTGCGGTGCCCCCCTCCACCATAACCACCTTGGTCATTTCGTAATGGTGCTTAGGCGAAGCCCTATTCTTGTAGCATCATCATCACCGTCATCACACCGTCGTGCTGATGAAGCTCTCCCTCGACACTCTGCTGGATCGTGAGTTCATGGGATGTCAGCGAGCCGAACGTGTGCAGATCGCGGAGGTGTCGTACTTTCGGTACTTGGATCGGTCGATCGTGAAGGCGTACGACTACATCAACTGCGTTGTCATAACGCTTCCGCTTACGGTCTACGAGGGTACATGGACAACACTCTCCCCTCTCGTTGCTATGCATCACCATGATCTTGCGTGTGCGTAGGATTTTTTTTGAAATTACTGCGTTCCCCAACAGTAATCGCACTCTATTGGATATGGTGTGATCTATGATGTCTCTTACCGATCTACCGCTATCATTTTGGGGTTATACTTTAGAGACTGCCGCATTCAATTTTAATAGGTCTCCGTCGAAATCCGTTGAGACGACACCGTATGAATTATGGTTTGGGAAGAAACCTAAGCTATTGTTTCTGAAAGTTTGGGGATGTGATGCTTATGTTAAGAAACTTCAACCTGAAAAGCTCAAACACAAGTCGGAAAAATGCGTCTTCATAGGATACCCTAAGGAAACTATTGGGTATACCTTCTACCTCAGATCTAAAGGCAAGATGTGACGTCCGGATAATTGAGCTACAGTAAACCTCTGCTAATGGTGCCATGTCACCTCAGTTACTGTTGATAAACTCGAGTTAGTTCAAAACTGATTCAAATTCAAATTTTAAATAAAGTCAAACACTAAAAGTTTTCAAAAGCTAAAACTATAATGTTCTCAATGTGGCAAATAAATCATAAGTAATTTTGGTGGAGGATCCACATTATTATAAAATAATTAAAGGCACTAAAATAAATAAAACAATGACCGAAATAATAACTTAATTGTCTTTTTAATTAACAGAGAATACAAGGCACTTTACTTTTGTCCCAAACTTTTTGTGAGAACAACTGATTTTACAAATCTAATTGAGGGGTGGGTTTCACTTTTTCTAAAAACTATAAACTATTAAATAAGTAAAAGAAAACAGAAACAAGGAAATAAATAAAAGGAACGGTAAAACAAAAACAAAACATAGCAAAAAAAACAAAGCAAGACCCCCCCTCCCCTGGGCCGTTCGGCCCAGCAGGGCACCAGGCCATTGGGCTGGCCCAGCCGCGCCCCTGCATAACCCCCCACACCGAACCCTAAATCGCTACCACCCACACCCCCACTCCTCTCATCCCCCCGCTGGATCTGGATCGGGGCGACGCCCCCGACGATCACGTCCGCGTCCGCTGCCGCCCGAAGGCCTCCCCATCGCCGGACCAGCGCGCCGTCGCTGCTCGTCATCGTCGCCCGGATCTCCTCTGCCTCGTCCTCCACGTCTCCCTCGCCGCCTCGCCTTCCCCGACTCCTCCCCATCGGTCTCCTGCGCACCTCGCCATCCGACGCCGCGCCGCTGCGTCCCGAGGTCGTCGCCGTCACGTCCTCGCCGGACCGCCCCGTCCCCGCCTCTCCTTCGTCGGTCCTCCCTGCGCCTCACCGCCCTCTTCTCGCCAACGAGGGGTGAGCTCCCCGTCGACCCCCTCCTTCCCCCCCCTCCGAACGCTACGCCTCATGCCGTCCCGTCGCCGCGCCCGCCTCTGCGTGGTCGCGCCCCGTCGCGGCTCCCGCACGCCCGCGCGTGCCCTGGGCGTGCCTCGCCCGCTGCGCCCACGCTCACACACTCACCCGCCGCTGCCAAACCTCGTCGCCGGCCGTGTTTCTGGCCACCCCAGCACCGGCGACTCGTGCCTCTAGATGCAGCACCCTCCCAGCTGCCTGTAGCACCTCTCTACGCGGCAACCGATCGCCGGAGACAAGTGACCGGTCATCGTCGGCGTGCTCTGCCATCGCCGTCGTTTAGTGCCAACATGGACGTCATTAGCCTAGTGCTAATTGGCCTCTATGCCACTAACATGTGGGGGCCACGTCGCTAAATAACCTGTGCAAACAAAATGAACTCTGTTAACTAATGACCCACTGATAGGTTGGCCCCACCTACTAATTAACTTAACTAAAAATAGTTAATTAGTGGATTAGCTAATCTAATTAATCAAATCACACTGGCTGGTGGACCCCCCCCCCCCCAAATCTATATTACCTTAACTAGCTAATTAAAACTCATGTTAATAAAACACCCTATGACACCTGGGTCCCACTCCCTTGTTGACTGGTCAACATTGACCTTTGACTTGTTGACTGCTGATGTCATGCTGACGTCAGCAAGAACTATTCTGGATAATGTTAGTTTAAATTAATTAAATAAATTCTAAAAAATGATTTAAAACTTTAGAAAATCATATAAAATAAACAGTAGCTCGGATGAAAATGTTTTGTACATGAAAGTTGATCAGAACGACGAGACGAATCCGGATACGCAACCCGTTCGTCCGCCACACATCCCTAGCATAGCAAACACGCAACTTTCCCCCTCCGTTCCACCTATTCTAAAACGCAAAACACCGGGAATACTTTACCGGATGTTTCCCCCCCTTCACCAGTATCACCTCCTACCACGTTAGGTCACCTCTAGCACAACGTATTGCCGCTTCTTACTTTTTGTTACATTTGATTGCTCTGTTATTTATCGCGTTCCCCCTCCGTTACTTCTTTCCGGTAGACCCTGAGGCCGATGCCGGTACCCCTGTGATCGACTACATCGACGACCCCTCCTTCTTGTCTGAGCAACCAGGCAAGCCCCCCCCCCCTTGATCACCAGATATCGCCTACTCTTCTCTATACTGCTTGCATTAGAGTAGTGTAGCATGTTACTGCTTTCCGTTATTCCTATCCTGATGCATAGCCTGTCCTTGCTACTACTGTTGTTACCATTACCTGCTATCCTACTGCTTAGTATAGGATGCTAGTGTTCCATCAGTGGCCCTACACTCTTGTCCGTCTGCCATGCTATACTACTAGGCCGTGATCACTTCGGGAGGTGATCACGGGCATATACAATTTACTTTACATAGTTACCTTACCTGTGATACTGTTCGGAGATGGGGGCTGAAGGGGCAGGTGGTTCCATCCTGGTAGAGGTGGGCCTGGGTTCCCGACGGCCCCCGACTGTTACTTTGAGGCGGGGCGACAGGGCAGGTTGAGACCACCTAGGAGAAAGGTGGGCCTGGCCCTGGTCGGCGTTTGCGGACACTTAACACGCTTAACGAGATCTGGGTATTTGATCTGAGTCTGGCCATTTGGTCTATACGCACTAACCATCTACGCGGGAGTAGTTATGGGTATCCCGGCGTTGTGGTATCAACCGAAGCCTTCGTGACGTCAGCGACTAAGTGGCGCGCGCCGGATTGGACCGTAAGCCTGCTCTTGTATTAAGGGGGCTAGTTCTGCTTCCGGCCGCGTTCGCAACGTGCAGGTGTGCTATGGGCGATGGGCCCAGACCCCTGTGCGCTTAGGTTTAGACCGGCGTGCTGACCTCTCTGTTGTGCCTAGGTGGGGCTGCGACGTGTTGATCTTCCACGGCCGGGCATGACCCAGGAAAGTGTGTCCGACCAAATGGGATCAAGCGTGTTGGGGTATGTGGTGCACCCCTGCAGGGAAGTTAATCTATTCGAATAGCCGTGATCTTCGGTAACAGGACGACTTGGAGTTGTACCTTGACCTTATGACAACTAGAACCGGATACTTAATAAAACACACCCTTCCAAGTGCCAGATACAACCGGTGGTCGCTCTCTCACAGGGCGACGAGGGGAGGATCATCGGTTAGGATTGTGCTATGCGATGCTACTTGGAGGACTTCAGTCTAATCTCTTCTACATGCCGCAAGACGGCGGCTGCCAGAAGCGTAGTCTTCGAAAGGACTAGCTATCCCCCTCTTATTCCGGCATTCTGCAGTTCAGTCCACATATGATAGCCTTATTCCATTTGATACCAATGCATACATATGTAGTGTAGCTCCTTGCTTGCGGGTACTTTGGATGAGTACTCACGGTTGCTTTCTCCCTCTTTTCCCCCTATCCCTTCTACCTAGTTGTCGCAACCAGATGTTGGAGCCCAGGAGCCAGACGCCACCTTCGACGACGACTCCTACTACACCGGAGGTGCCTACTACTACGTGCTGCCCGCTGACGACGACCAGGAGTAGTTTAGGAGGATCCCAGGCAGGAGGCCTGCGCCTCTTTCGATCTGTATCCCAGTTTGTGCTAGCCTTCTTAAGGCAAACTTGTTTAACTTATGTCTGTACTCAGATATTGTTGCTTCCGCTGACTCGTCTATGATCGAGCTCTTGTATTCGAGCCCTCGAGGCCCATGGCTTGTAATATGATGCTTGTATGACTTATTTTATTTGTAGAGTTGTGTTGTGATATCTTCCCGTGAGTCCTTGATCTTGATCGTACACATTTGCGTGCATGATTAGTGTACGGTCAAATCGGGGGCGTCACACAAGATCTTTGTTGCCAAGAATGGATCCTTTCTAGAGAAATAGTTTCTCTCGAAAGAAGTAAGTGGGAGGAAAGTAGAACTTGATTAGGTACTGCCTCTCAAAACGGAGAGTAGTGTAGCTCAGGGAGATGTTTCTGTTGTGCCTGAACCGACTAGAGAGGAAGTTAATGATGATGATCATGAAAGCTCGGATCAAGTTGCTACTGGACTTCGTAGGTCCAGAAGGACACGTTCCGCACCAGAGTGGTACAACAACCCTATCCTATAAATCACGTTGTTAGACAACGGTGAACCTTCAAACTATGAAGAAGCGATGGCGGTCCTGGATTCCAACAAATGTCTTGAGGCCATGAAATCCGAGATAGGATCCATGTATGAAAACAAAGTATGGACTTTGACAGACTTGCCTGATGATCGGCAAGCCATAGAGAATAAATGGATCTTTAAGAAGAAGACTGACGCAGATGGTAATGTGACCATCTATAAGGCTCGGTTTGTCACTAAGGGTTACCGACAAGTTCAAGGGGTTGACTATGATGAGACCTTCTCACCCATAGCGAAGCTAAAGTCCGTCTGAATCATGTTAGCAATTGTCGCATTCTACATTATGAAATATTACAAATGGACGTCAAAACGACATTCCTTAATGGTTTCCTTAAGGAAGAATTGTATATGATGCAGCCGGAAGGTTTTGCCTATCCTAAGAATGCTGACAAGGTATGCAAGCTCCAGCGCTCCATCTATGGGCCGGTGCAAGCATCTCGGAGTTGGAACATTCGCTTTGATGAAATGATCAAAGCGTTTGGGTTTATGCAGACTTATGGAGAAGCCTGTGTTTACAAGAAAGTGAGTGGGAGCTCTGTAGCATTTCTCATATTATATGTGGATGACATACTATTTATGGGAAATGATATAGAACTTTTGGAAAGCATAAAGGCCTACTTGAATAAGTGTTTTTCAATGAAGGACCTTGGAGAAGTTGCTTACATATTAGGCATCAAGATCTATAGAGATAGATTGGGACGCCTCATTGGTCTTTCGCAAAGCACGTACCTTGACAAGATATTGAAGAAGTTCAATATGGATCAGTCCAAGAAGGGGTTCTTGCCTGTATTGCAAGGTGTGAGATTGAGCACGGCTCAATGCCCGACCTCGGCAGAAGATAGAGAAAAGACGAGTGTGATCCCCTATGCCTCAGCCATAGGCTCTATTATGTATGCCATGCTATGTACCAAACCTGATGGGAACCTTGTCGTAAATTTGGTAGGGAGGTACCAAAGTGATCCCGGTATGGAACACTGGACAGCGGTCAAGAATATCCTGAAGTACCTGAAAAGGACTAAGGATATGTTTATCGTTTATGGAGGTGACGAAGAGCTCGTCATAAAGGGTTACGTCGATGCTAGCTTCGACACAGATCTGGATGACTCCAAGTCACAAACCGGATACGTGTATATTTTGAATGGTGGGGCAGTCCGCTGGTGCAGTTGCAAGCAAAGCATCATGGCAGGATCTACAAGTGAAGCGGAGTACATAGCTGCCTCAGAGGCAGCACGGGAAGCAGTGTGGATGAAGGAGTTCATCACCGACCTAGGAGTCATTCCCAATGCGTCGGGCCCGATGACTCTCTTCTGTGACAACACTGGAGCTATTGCCCTTGCCAAGGAGCCCAAGTTTCACAAGAAGATCAGGCATATCAAGCATCGCTTCAACTCCATTCATGAATATATTCTAGATGGAGACATAGATATTTGTAAAGTGCATATGGATCTCAATGTCGCAGATCCGTTGACTAAACCTATTCCACGAGCAAAACATGATCAACACCAGAACTCTATGGGTGTTCGATTCATCACAATGTAACTAAATTATTGACTCTAGTGCAAGTGGGAGACTGTTGGAAATATGCCCTAGAGGCAATAATAAAGTGGTTATTATTATATTTCCTTGTTCATGATAATTGTCTATTATTCATGCTATAATTGTATTAACCGGAAACCGTAATACATGTGTGAATACATAGATCACAACATGTCCCTAGTGAGCCTCTAGTTGACTAGCTCGTTGATCAATAGATGGTTGTAGTTTCCTGACCATGTACATTGGATGTCGTTGATAACGGGATCACATCATTAGGAAAATGATGTGATGGACAATACCCAATCCTAAGCATAGCACAAGATCGTGTAGTTCGTATGCTAGAGCTTTTCTAATGTCAAGTATCGTTTCCTTAGACCATGTGATTGTGCAACTCCCGGATACCGTAGGAGTGCTTTGGGTGTATCAAACGTCACAACATAACTGGGTGACTATAAATGTGCACTACAGGTATCTCCAAAAGTGTCTGTTGGGTTGGCACGAATCGAGACTGGGATTTGTCACTCCGTATGACGGAGAGGTATCTCTGGGCCCACTCGGTAATGCATCATCATAATGAGCTCAATGTGACTAAGGAGTTGGTCACGGGATCATGCGTTATGTAACGAGTAAAGAGACTTGCCGGTAACGAGATTGAACGAGGTATGGGGGTACCGACGATCGAATCTCGGGCAACTAACATACCGATGGACAAAGGGAATTGTATACGGGATTGATTGAATCCCCGACATCGTGGTTCATCCGATGAGATCATCGTGGAACATGTGGGAGCCAACATGGGTATCCAGATCCTGCTGTTGGTTATTGGCCGGAGAGATGTCTCGGTCATGTCTACATGGTTCCGAACTCGTAGGGTCTACACACTTAAGGTTTGGTGATGCTAGAGTTGTTATGGGAAATTGTATGTGGTTACTGAAGGTTGTTCGGAGTCTTGGATGAGATCCCGGATGTCAGGAGGAGTTCCAGAATGGTTCGGAGGTGAAGATTTATATATGGGAAGTCCAGTTTCAGTCGCCGGAATAGTTTCGGGGGTTATCGGTATTGTACCGGGACCACCGAAAGGTGTCCAGGGGTCCACCAGGTGGGGCCACCTGCCCCGGGGGACTTAATGGGATGAATATGGGAGGGAACCAGCCCCTCTTGGGCTGGTGTGCCCCCCAAGGGCCCAAGGCGCCTAGGGTTGGAAACCCTAGGGGGAGGGGGCGCCTCCCACCTTGCTTGGGGGGCAAGTCTCCCCCTGGCCGCCCCCTCTAGATGCATCTATGGGGGCCAGCCCCCTCTCCCCTTCACCCTATAAATAGAGGGGGGTTGGAGGGCAGCCGCATCCCCTTCCCTGACACATCCCCTCCCTCCTCCTCCGTAGTGCTTAGCAAAGCTCTGCCGGAGAACCACGCACTCCACCACCACGCCGTCGTGCTGCCGGAGTTCTCCCTCAACTTCTCCTCTCCCCTTGCTGGATCAAGAAGGAGGAGACGTCCCCGAGCTGTACGTGTGTTGAACGCAGAGGCGCCGTCCGTTCGACGCTTGATCAGATCTTCCGCGATTTGAATCGCCGCGAGTGCGACTCCATCAACCGCGTTCTTGTAACGCTTCCGCTTAGCGATCTTCAAGGGTATGAAGATGCACTCCCTCTCTCTCCTTGCTAGCATCTCCTAGATTGATCTTGGCGACACATAGGAAAATTTTGAATTATTACTACGTTCCCCAACTCCAGTGTTGCAGTCTCCAGGTATTTTTCAAGCGGTTGTACCGCTGCCCTCGGGCGGTTGTACCGCCTGGTGCTTGGAAAACTCCAGGTCTACGGCTCGGTGGTTGTACCGGCCCACTACCGCCCTACCACCATACTGCGCTCTGTCGTGGAGCGGTTCTTGGGTGGTGGTGGACCGGTTGGTCCGCTCAACTAGTTTTGAGTAGAACTACCGGTGTCCGGAGTGGTTGTACCGCTCGTGACTTGCCACCACCCGTGCTCGGTCCTGGCGGTTGCACCGGTGCAACTATCGTCTCAACTACCGCTCGGGGGTGACTCCTCTCTGTTTTAAAGCGGTGGCGGTGCAGTTGTTCCGGTCACTCGTTTCAACCTGTACTACCACCCGCGCCACCGGTTGTTCCGCTCTGTATGGTTTCTATAGGGTTCCCGTGTTTTTTGGTTGTACCGGTACTCTCAGCGGTTGTACTGCTCCTGTGTTTTCTGCAACATAACAGGCAGATTCGTGGGGTCCTATGAAAGGGGATCTTCTTCCTCAATGGACCTTATCTCTTGAGATCGTGTTCTTCCTCCTTGTTGACCTTCTTTGAGCTTGCTATCTCTCAATCCATCCATGGATTCTTGCTAGTTTTTTTTGGGGGGAGAGGAGATCTAGATCCACATTTCCACCAATCACTTTCTCCTCTATGTGAGGGGAACCCCTTGTTCTTCCTCTCATTTTCCTCCATAGCTTTCGTTGCTTTGGTGGGATTTTGGAGTGAGGGACTTGGCATTCTATGTGCCCTTGCCATTGCATTAGTTGCATCGGTTTGAGTTCTCCACGGTGATACGTCGAAGTGAAGTTGAGTAGCCTATTACTCTTGGGTGCATGGTACCCTAGAGCTTGTTCCTCTTGGGTGCTTGGGCGCCCTAGACGGTTAATGGTGCCTCGGAGCTTAATCATTGTGGTGGAAAGCTCCGGGCAAGCGTCGAGGTCTCCAATTAGGTTGTGGAGATCGCCCCGAGCAATTTGTACAGGTTCCAGTGACCGCCACCAAGGGTTGCCAAAGTGTACGGGTTCGGTGACTGCCCCAAGGGTTGCCATTTGTATGGGTTCGGTGACCGCCCTCAAGGGCCCCTTAGTGGAATCATGACATCTTGCATTGTGCGAGGGCGCAAGGAGATTGCGGTGTCCCTAGCTAGTGGCTTCTTGGGGAGCATTGTGCCTCCACACCGCTCCAAACGGAGATTAACATCCACAAGGGTGTGAACTTCGGGATACATCTTCGTCTCCACGTCGCTCGGTTATCTCTTATCCGAGCCCTTGCTATCACTTAGTTGTTTATCTTGCTTATGTTTATCTTGCTTAGTATAAGTTGTTGGTGCACATAGGTGAGCCTAGTTTTTTTAGGTTTTGTGCTTGGAAAATTAAATGCTAGTTTTATTCCGCATTCGTTCAAGCCTAAACCGTAATTATTTTAAAGCGCCTATTCACCCACCCTCTAGGCGACATCCACGATCTTTCACCACTGAAACCCTAGCCCCCATCTCGCGTGATCCTCTCCCTTTGCCCCACCGCCCCCACCTCTCTTGCTCCAATTCGAGCTTGCACGGTCACCGCTGTCTCGCCCTTGTTGATGCGGCCACCGACCTCTTCGGCGTGCGTAAGAACGTCCTGGAGGTTCGTTGTGCTCGTCCGCGTTCGTTCCAGGCATCGGAGAAAGGAGGGGAGCTGCGTATCCATCGCCATTCACATCGTCTTCTCTGCTTCGGCCTACGAATGTCGTCGTTGTCGATCTACACTACCATGACCTCCCCGGCCTCCCCGAGCACGCCGCCAGACCCGCGATAAGGCCCTTCGCCGATTCGCCCTGTTTCCCCTTCGATTCCATCGCCGTAGATATCGTGCGTCGCAGTCGTCCGAGCTCGCGCTCACCACAGCCACCACTGCTCCCGGCCAGCTCGCACGTGCTCGCCCATGCTTGGCCAGGCCCTGCCTCGCGTGGTCGTGCCCGGCTGGGCCTCCTCTGCCTGTTGCCTCTCATCACCGCCTACTACTTGTGTTGCGCTGATACTACTGCTAGCGCCGCTGCCGCTGCTGATGCCTCCTGCTGCTACCACCTGCCGCCTTTGCTCGCCACTGCTGCCCTGCGCCAGCCTCTAGCGGCAGCCATGGCCGCCGTGTGCTTTGCGCTCGCGCCCGTGCATGCCTTGCCTGGATGGCCAATTAGGCCACTGCCCAATTGGGTCAGCCCCCTTTAATTAGGGACTAACCATGTTTAGAGTTAACCCCCCATAAGTCTATGGCATGTGGGACCCCTGTTAAATTAAAATAGATAATTAAAACAAGTTAACTAAATAGTGTATGACATTTGGGTCCCACTGAACCTTTGACTAGTCAAACATGGACCAGTCAACTACTGACTGGGCAGTTGACGGGCCCCATAGGTCAGCCTCTGTGGCTATACAGCCATTAGGTACACATAGAAATTACTATATAAATCGAATTAAGTATAATTCCAGAAATCCATGAAATCCATTTAAACTTTGGGAAATCATATAAATTAAACCCTAAATCAGATGAAAATAATTTATATATGAAAAATGATAAAAAAAACAAGACGAATCCGAATATGCCATTCGCATACCTGTCACATTTCTCTAACAATGTAAACATGAAACCTTCCCCTCTGGTTTGTCTGTCCGATAACTTCCTAAAGCCGGGAAAACATTCCCAAATATTTTCCTGCTCCGTCTGTAATGCTTAGCACTGCATCAGGTCACCCTAGCACATCATATTGCCACGTCATACATCATGCTGCATCTGTGTGCTTTATATTTACTGTTTCTTCCCCCTCTTTTTCTCGGGTAGACCCCGAGACTGACGTTTGATGTCGCTTGAAGCTACGTCGGTATTTCCCCAAAGAGGAAGGGATGATGCAGCACATCAGCAGTAGGTATTTCCCTCAGATATGAAACCAAGGTTATCGAACCAGTAGGAGAACCAAGCAACACAATATAAACAACCCCTGCACACAGATAACAATCACTCGCAACCTAACGTGTTAAAGGGGTTGTCAATCCCTTTCGGGTAACGGCGCCAGAAACGATGTGCAGACGGGAGAAAGTTGTAATAGATTGAATAAATAGATCGCAAATAAAATAAAGTGCAGCAAAGTATTTTCGTATTTTTGGTCTAATAGATCTGAAAATAAATGCAAGGAAAAAGTATATCGCAAAGGCAAATATATGAGAAAGAGACCCGGGGGTCGTAGGTTTCACTAGTGGCTTCTCTTGAAAAAAATAGCAAACGGTGGTTGAACCAATTACTATTGGGCAACTGATAGAACTTCGAATACGCATGACGATATCCAGGCAATGATCATTATATAGGCATCACGTCCAAGATTAGTAGACCGACTTCTGCCTGCATCTACTACTATTACTCCACACATCGACCGCTATCCAGCATGCATCTAGTGTATTAAGTTCATGGAAAAATGGAGTAATGCAATAAGAACGATGACATGATGTAGACAAGATCTATCTATGTAGAGATAGACCCCATCGTTTTATCCTTAGTAGCAATGATACATACATGTCGGTTCCCTTTCTGTCACTGGGATCAAGCACGGTAAGATCGAACCCACTACAAAGCACCTCTTCCCATTGCAAGATAAATAGATCAAGTTGGCCAAACAAAACCCAAATATCAGAGAAGAAATACGAGGCTATAAGAGATCATGCATAAAAGAGATCAAAGAAACTCAAATACTTTCATGGATATAAAAAGATAGATCTGACCATAAACTCAAAGTTCATCGATCCCAACAAACACACCGCAAAAGAGCTACATCATATGGATCTCCAAGAGACCATTGTATTGATAATTCAGAGAGAGAGATGAATTCATGTAGCTACTAACTATGGACCCGAAGGTCTACAAAGAACTGCTCACGCATCATCGGAGAGGCACCAATGGAGGTGGTGAACCCCATCCGAGATGGTGTCTAGATTGGATCTGGTGGTTCTGGACTCTACGGCGGCTGGATGAATATTTCGTCGACTTTCCTAGGGTTTTGGGAATATTGGGGTATTTATAGAGCAAAGAGGCGGTCCGGGGGCACCTGAGGTGGGCACAACCCACCAGGGCGTGCCTGGGCCTCCTGGCGTGCCCTGGTGGGTTGTGCCCTCCACGAGGCACCCCCCAGGCGCATCCAGGGCCCATTATGTTCCTTTTGGTCCAAAAAAAAATCTCTGTAAAGTTTCGTTGTGTTTGGACTTGTAGGATCTAGAAGTAGATGTGTCTAGAGGGGGGGGTGATTAGACACTTAGTGCTAAAGTTGCAATTTTTAGGCCTTTTTGGTTTGAGTGGAGTTTTAGGCACAATTTCAACATACACAATACATATCAAGCAAGCATGCAAAGAGTATATGAGCAGCAGAATGTAAAGCATGCAACTTGCAAGAATGTAAGGGGAAGGGTTTGGAGAATTCAAACGCAATTGGAGACACGAATGTTTTTCCCGTGGTTCGGATAGGTGGTGCTATCCTACATCCACGTTGATGGAGACTTCAACCCACGAAGGGTAACAGTTGCGCGAGTCCATGGAGGGCTCCACCCACGAAGGCTAATGGTTGCGCGAGTCCACGGAGGGCTCCACCCACGAAGGGTCCACGAAGAAGCAACCACCCACGAAGGGTCCACGAAGAAGCAACCTTGTCTATCCCACCATGGCCATCGCCCACGAAGGACTTGCCTCACTAGCGGTAGATCTTCACGAAGTAGGCGATCTCCTTGCCCTTACAAACTCCTTGGTTCAACTCCAAAATCTTGTCGGAGGCTCCCAAGTAACACCTAGCCAATCTAGGAGACACCACTCTCCAAGAAGTAACAAATGGTGTGTAGGTAATGAACTCCTTGCTCTTGTGCTTCAAATGATAGTCTCCCCAACACTCAACTCTCTCTCATAGGATTTGGATCTGGTGGAAAGAAGGTTTGAGTGGAAAGCAACTTGGGGAAAGCTAGAGATCAAGATTCATATGGTAGGAATGGAATATCTTGGACTCAACACATGAGTAGGTAGTTCTCTCTCAGAAATAGGATGCTGGAAGTGTAGGCTTAGTCTGATGGCTCTCTCCACGAATGAAGAGGAGGTGGAGGGGTATATATAGCCTCCACACAAAATCCAACCGTTACACACGATTTACCAATCTCGGTGGGACCGAATCAACAAACTCGGTCAGACCGAAATAGGAAACCTAGTGACCGTTAGAGATTTTCGGTGGGACCGACTGGATCAACTCGGTGGGACCGATGTGCTAGGGTTAGGGTAAATCCAAAACTCGGTTTGACCGATTACTCAAACTCGATGGGACTGATTTGGGTAATAAGTGAAACAGAGAGTTGGCCAAGCAAACTCGGTGGGGCCGATTGCATATCTCGGTGGGACCGAAAATATTGCAATAGGTAACAGAGAGTTTGCAAGCCCATCTCGGTGAGACCGAGATCCCATCGATGAGACCGAACTGATTAGGGTTTCTGGCAGTGGCTATGACAGGTGAAACTCAGTGGCGCCGGATAGGAATAATCGGTAGGTCCGAGTTTGGCTTTGGGTTTAGGTCATATGTGGAAGTGGGAAAGTAGCTGAGGATTTTGGAGCATATCATTAAGCACATGAAGCAAGAGGCTCATTAAGCAACACCTCATCCCTCCTTGATAGTATTGGCTTTTCCTATGGACTCAATGTGATCTTGGATCACTAAAATGTAAAATGAAGAGTCTTGAGCTTGAAGCTTTAGCCAATCCTTTGTCCTTAGCATCTTGAAGGAGTTCCCACAACCTTTAGTCCATGCCACTCCATTGTTGAACTTATCTGAAACATGCTAGATAGAAATGTTAGTCCAACAAGAGATATGTTGTCATCAATTATCAAAACCACCTAGGGAGCACTTGTGCTTTCAATCTCGCCCTTTTTGGTAATTGATGGCAACATACATCAAAGCTTTAGATAAAGATATAAAGAACAACAAGTAAAGCTTTGGAAGGACATGTAACAAGCATAGGCTCCCCCTACATGTATGCACTCATGTAAATATGAAATATAGAGGCATGTGAGAGCATAACCATGACAGAGTAGGCAATGTGTTACATGTATCTTGGCCATATGCATTAGAGCAAAAGATTATCAAGGAAAATACCTTCATGCTCATGAGTCCTTCTTGCAAACAGTATGTACATAAGCAAGAACTCCTCATACTCATGATTTTGATGCATATACTTACCTTGTGGTCTTGAGTTGGCTTAGGATGGAATGAACCTGCACAAACAAAGTTAGATAACACAGGTACATCCACTAGCCAGAGCAAACAAAAGAAACCACAAGAATACCAAGACTGGGATGACATGTAGAGAGTGAGTACAAGGTACCACATTGGATTCAACATGTCCCCAAGAATAAAGATATGCAATGAATTTGACTGATTTATTTCCCTTAGGTGTCTTGCTCCCCCAGAATCTTACATGGGATATTGGGAGAAGATAAGGAACAACAAATCAGAGCTGAAAGATACAAATGAACATGTCCTTCCCCCTAAAAAGACATGTGACATCTCTCCTCTTGAACATCAAGCATCAAGCATCTGGGATCCTTGAGTATTCTCTCCCCCTGGAAGTCTCTCTCTCCCCCTTAATACTTTCTCTCTTGTATGTTTGGTCCTTGAGACTTTTTCTCTCCCTTGATGTGATGTCTCTCTCCTACAAGCTTTGATGTGATCTCTCTCTCCCCCTTTGACATCAATTTCCAAGAAGGGCTTTCTGGAATCCGTCGTATAGGTTTGGTCCTTGAGACTCAGCACAAAGCAATGGATAAAACTGTGATGCTTGTAGAGGACAAGATTCATTGAGTAGAGCTGGATCAGAAGAAATATAGAACAAGTGGCAAACTGTTTTTCCTGTTGCGAAGTCAGTGGTACCGAGTGGTATGTTTCGGTGGCACCGAAAAGATTCGGTTGGACCGAAAATTACAAGTCGGTGAAACCGAGTTCACACAGAGAAAAACACTTGTCACCTCAGCTCACTAGACATGTAGGATCTCACAAAGATTTGCAATGAATTACCTGAAGGATTTGCAAGGAATTAAATGCAGAAAATGCAGAACATAAACAGAAAGAAAAGAGAAGAGACTGAAAAATCTAGATGGAGTTTTTTTTGTTTTTGAAAAAGAGAAAGAAACTAAACATGCATGAGATACACACAAAAAGAACACAAGAGAACTTCATCTAGAGTTGGGCGGTGACATAGTCACCTATGTTAGAGTATATTGACTTAGGAGTCAAGTGAGAACACTTGATCATAGGTCATACTCATCGTTTAAGCTCAAAATGGGGTTACCATTTTTTGTTTAAGCATCTTGATGTATTCACATCTTGTTGAGTTGCTTTGACTCATGTCTTGGAGTAAAGCTTCTCTAAGATGGAATAACATACCTTGGGTGGTGGTGTGGTTCTTGCTCATGTAGTTGAACTTGTGTGGGTGCTCAAGGTTGATGTAGCTCATCAAGAGTTGAGAGTACCACTTGGAGTTTGAGTTCATCTACCTACATGGGTTAGTTCTTGCAAGGAAGAGCACTTGTGTATCCAAAAATGACAATCATGAAGCTCAACATAGAATTTGTCAAAGGATATGTTTGAATGGTTTTGTGCTTCCTTGTCTTCAACCGCCATTGTGTAGAGACTTGGTGATGTAGAGATTGCTCAAGATGTGAGTGAGTCGCAATCTCATGGAATTAGATTCAACCAAGCACCTACATGGGTTAGACAACATGCAAGGTACAAATATATCCAAGACATAAGATAGTCATCATAAGAGATATATCATGGATTAGTCATAAGCTCATGTCTTGCATGTATCCAATGGAGTTTCTACTCCAAGTTCGAAGCATCAATGATGTTCAATTCACCTCTCAACCTGCAAAATACTTTCTCATCAAGAGGTTTAGTAAATATATCCGCTAATTGCTTATCGGTGCGAACGTGCTTAAGATTAATGTCACCCTTAGCAACATGATCTCGAATGAAATGATGACGAACTTCAATATGCTTAGTTCGAGAATGTTGTACAGGATTATGACCAATTTTGATAGCACTTTCATTGTCACAAAGCAGTGGAACATGTTTCACATAAATCCCATAATCTTTAAGAGTTTGGGTCATCCAAAGTAATTGAGCACAACATGAACCAGCGGCAATGTATTCCGCTTCGGCGGTGGATAAGGATACCGAGTTTTGTTTCTTGGAAGACCAAGACACAAGAGATCTACCAAGAAATTGACAAGTACCCAAAGTGGACTTTCTATCAACCTTGTTTACGGCATAATCTGAGTCGGAATAGCCAACAAGATCAAAAGAAGACCTCTTAGGATACCAAATGCCAAAATTTGGTGTATGGATTAAATATCTCACTATCCTTTTCACAACCTTAAGATAACATTCTTTAGGAGCAGCTTGATATCATGCACACATGCACACACTTAGCATAATATCGGGACGTGAAGCACATAGGTATAACAATGAACCAATCATAGAGCGATAAACCTTTTGATCAACCGGTTCACCATCTTTGGTCAAATCATTATGTCCACTAGTAGGCATGGGTGTAGACATACCTTTGCATTCTTGCATATTGAACTTCTTGAATAAGTCCTTGGTGTACTTCGTTTGAGAGACAAATGTACCTTCCTTAGTTTGCTTGATTTGCAAACCGAGAAAGAATTTGAGTTCACTCATCATAGACATCTCAAACTTCTCTGACATTAGCTTTCCAAACTTTTCACTAAAGAGAGGGTTAGTTGAATGATATCATCGACAAATAGTTCTCCATTAACCCTTTTAGTAAAAAGAGTAGAATCAATTTTACCAATTTCAAAACCACTTGTAATAAGGAACTTGGTCAAGCATTTATACCATGCTCTAGGAGCTTGTTTAAGACCATAAAGAGCTTTGTGAAGTTTGTAAACATGTTTTGGTTTCTTAGGATTGATAAAGCCGGGAGGTTGTTTGACATAAACTTCCTCCTCTATTTCACCATTTAGAAAAGCACTTTTAATGTCCATTTGGTACAAGGTGATATTATGGTGATTAGCATAGGCAAGTAAGATGCGAATGGACTCAAGTCTAGCAACGGTAGCATATTTCTCACCATAGTCCATACCTTCGACTTGTGTGTACCCTTGGGCGACGAGACGTGCTTTGGTGCGAACCACTTGTCCATCTTCATCTTGCTTGTTGCGAAACACCCATTTGGTACCAATGATGTTGTGGTTGTTGTCGGGCTTCTCAACCAATGTCCAAACTTGGTTTCTCTCAAAATTGTGTAGCTCTTCATGCATAGCGTTTATCCAATCCGGATCTTCCAATGCTTCTTCAACCTTCATAGGTTCAATTCTAGAGATGAATGAATAGTTTTCACAAAAGTTAGCTAAACGAGTTTTTGAGCGAGTGATTCTCCCGGTTTGTATATCATTGAGGATTTGCTCGACGGGATGATCTTTGGCAATTCTTGCTCGAACTCGTGAGAGCTTTTGCTTGGGTCTTCGTTGAACATCTTCTTCATCTTGTTCTTCTTCTTGGCCTTCTTCATTGTTCACGTCGTCGTTCTCTTGTCGTGGTGGAGAAAGAGGTTGTTGATGTTCGTCTTGATGCATTTCCTTGTCTTCTTCATCTTGGTGTGTCCCACTTGTGGATGCTTCCGTGTCGATTCTTGGTTCACCTTGTCGTGAAGTAGAAGCTTCCACTTGGACGGATGAAGTACTCTCCTTCACCTCCGTTGGACGAATTTTTCCAATGGACAAGTCTTGGATTGCTTCTGAAGGGTCTTTGTCTCCTACATCAATTGGCAATTGTTCTACTTGCGAGCCATTAGATTCATCAAACTTCACATCTACCGTCTCTTCAACCTTTCGGGTGAAATTGTTGTAGACACGGTAAGTGTGATAGTTTGAGCCATAACCAAGTAGAAAACCTTCATGAGATTTAGGAGCAAACTTTGAACGACGATGCTTATCAAGAATGTAGCACTTTGAGCCGAATACTCGAAAGTATCCAACTTCGGGTTTGTTACCGGTGAGAAGCTCGTATGCCATCTTGTCGAGTAGCTTGTGAAGATATAAGCGATTTGTTGCGTGACAAGCTGTCTCAACCGCTTCTGCCCAAAAGTGCTTCGGCGTCTTGTATTCATCAAGCATCGTTCTTGCCATTTCGATGAGCGTCCGGTTCTTCCTCTCAACAACTCCATTTTGTTGAGGTGTGTACGTAGCCGAGAACTCGTGTGAAATCCCTTCTTCGTCAAGAAAGGTGTCCACATTTGCGTTCTTGAACTCCGTTCCATTGTCACTCCGAACCTTCTTGATCTTCACGTCAAACTAATTTTGGGCCTTCCTAGCGAAGTTTCTGAAGATCTTCTGGACCCGCGACTTGTCATTAAGAAAGAACACCCACGTAAATCTTGAAAAATCATCAACTATAACTAGACCAAAAGAATTTCCACCGAGACTCTTGTAGGCGTTGGGACCAAAAAGATCCATATGAAGTAGCTCGAGTGGCCTTCTTGTGGTCATGATGTTCTTCACGGGATGCCTTCCTCCAACCTGTTTACCTACTTGACAAGCACTGCAAAGTCTATCCTTATCAAATATGACATCGTTAACTCCAAGGATATGATTTCCTTTAATAAGCTTGTCAAGGTTTCTCATGCCAACGTGACCTAGTCGTCTATGCCACAACCAACCTTTTGAGGATTTAGCAACAAAGCAAGTTTTAGGTTGTGCCTTTTTAGAGAAATCGACAATGTAAAGATCACCTCTACGCATACTCATAAAGACCATTTTATGATTGTCTCGACGAAATACTTGGCAATCTACCTCAGTAAATAGGACATTCAAACCGAAATCAGCAAGTCTAGATACTGAGAGTAAGTTGTAGCCGAGAGATTCAATGAGCATGACATTTTGAATGGAACTATCATGTGAGATGGCCACCTTACCAAGGCCAACCACTTTACCCTTTGAATTATCACCAAAGGTGACATATTTTCGAGGGCCGTCATTTTCAGCAAGCTCACGAAACATCTCTTCATCTCCGGTCATATGATCAGTACATCCACTATCAAGAACCCATTCTTTTCCTCCTGATTCATATCCCCGAAGATTTGCCATAAGACCAAAATGTCTCATTGCATCATCAAGATCGAAGTCACTATCATCATCATCATCATCATAGTATCCATGTTCATCATGATCTTGTGACTCATCATTTCCTAGAGAGGGTAATTCATTAGATAAATGATCTTTAAAGTGGTCACTTTTCTGAATTCTTATAGCTTCGAATATGATATCACTAATGATTCCAACATCTCCTTTAGCATGCTTAAGATTGGTAAGTTCAAATAGACAATTACCAAAACTAGGATCACTAGAGTTCATCTTACTCAAGGCAATAGATTTATGGAGAATTTCATCCAAAGTTTTCAAGGAATGATCGGGAAATCGTTCCTCAAGAAATTTCCATATAGTATAGGCACAATTAAGAGTAGGCAAACTAGCAATCAAATTTTTGGGCAATCCTCTAATGATGAGCTCAATAGTTCTAAGATTGCGAATCATGTCAATATCTTTATCTAGGGTAGGATGCAAAGGATCAATATGAGGTGCACAAGGGCTAGCAATATACTTGTTCAAATGATATTGATTGAAAATTACAAGCATCTCATTTTTCCACTCATGAAAATACTCTCCATCAAGAATAGGCACTCTATGTCTAAGACTCCCTAAGGTAGACACATCCATCTTCCTCCAATGGTGATTAAACCAAGGCAATGGAGACCAAAGCTCTGATACCACTTGTAGGATCTAGAATTAGATGTGTCTAGAGGGGGGTGATTAGACACTTAGTGCTAAAGTTGCAATTTTTAGGCCTTTTTGGTTTGCGTGGAGTTTTAGGCAAAATTTCAACATACACAATACATATCAAGCAAGCATGCAAAGAGTATATGAGCAGCGGAATGTAAAGTATGCAACTTGCAAGAATGTAAGGGGAAGGGTTTGGAGAATTCAAACGCAATTGGAGACACGGATGTTTTTCCCGTGGTTCGGATAGGTGGTGCTATCCTACATCCACGTTGATGGAGACTTCAACCCACGAAGGGTAACGGTTGCGCGAGTCCATGGAGGGCTCCACCCACGAAGGGTAATGGTCGCGCGAGTCCACGGAGGGCTCCACCCACGAAGGGTCCACGAAGAAGCAACCACCCACGAAGGGTCCATGAAGAAGCAACCTTGTCTATCCCACCATGGCCATTGCCCACCAAGGACTTGCCTCACTAGCGGTAGATCTTCACGAAGTAGGCGATCTCCTTGCCCTTACAAACTCCTTGGTTCAACTCCATAATCTTGTCGGAGGCTCCCAAATAACACCTAGCCAATCTAGGAGACACCACTCTCCAAGAAGTAACAAATGGTGTGTAGGTAATGAACTCCTTGCTCTTGTGCTTCAAATGATAGTCTCCCCAACACTCAACTCTCTCTCATAGGATTTGGATCTGGTGGAAAGAAGGTTTGAGTGGAAAGCAACTTGGGGAAAGCTAGAGATCAAGATTCATATGGTAGGAATGGAATATCTTGGCCTCAACACATGAGTAGGTGGTTCTCTCTCAGAAATAGGATGCTGGAAGTGTGGGCTTAGTCGGATGGCTCTCTCCACGAATGAAGAGGAGGTGGAGGGGTATATATAGCCTCCACACAAAATCCAACCGTTACACACGATTTACCAATCTCGGTGGGACCGAATCAACAAACTCGGTCAGACCGAAATAGGAAACCTAGTGACCGTTAGAGATTTTCGGTGGGACCGACTGGATCAACTCGGTGGGACCGATGTGCTAGGTTTAGGGTAAATCCAAAACTTGGTTTGACCGATTACTCAAACTCGGTGGGACCAATTTGGGTAATAAGTGAAACAGAGAGTTGGCCAAGCAAACTCGGTGGGGCCGATTGCATATCTCGGTGGGACCAAAAATATTGCAATAGGTAACAGAGAGTTTGCAAGCCCATCTCGGTGAGACCGAGATCCCATCGGTGAGACCGAACTGATTAGGGTTTCTGGCAGTGGCTATGACAGGTGAAACTCGGTGGCGCCGGATAGGAATAATCGGTAGGTCCGAGTTTGGCTTTGGGTTTAGGTCATATGTGGAAGTGGGAAAGTAGCTGAGGATTTTGGAGCATATCATTAAGCACATGAAGCAAGAGGCTCATTAAGCAACACCTCATCCCTCCTTGATAGTATTGGCTTTTCCTATGGACTCAATGTGATCTTGGATCACTAAAATGTAAAATGAAGAGTCTTGAGCTTGAAACTTTAGCCAATCCTTTGTCCTTAGCATCTTGAAGGAGTTCCCACAACCTTTAGTCCATGCCACTCCATTGTTGAACTTATCTGAAACATGCTAGATAGAAATGTTAGTCCAACAAGAGATATGTTGTCATCAATTATCAAAACCACCTAGGGAGCACTTATGCTTTCAGGACTCCGTCGGATATTGATTTCCTGCGATGTAAAAAACATGCAGAAAACAGCAACTGGCACTTGGCACTATGTCAATAGGTTAGTACCAAAAAATGATATAAAATGATTATAAAACATCCAAGATTGATAATATAACAGCATGGAACAATCAAAAATTATAGATATGTTGGAGACGTATCAACATCCCCAAGCTTAACTCCTACTCGTCCTCGAGTAGGTAAGTGATAAAAACAGAATTTTTGATGTGGAATGTTGCCTAACATGTCATATCATATTCTTTTCTTTATAGCACAGACATTTGGACTTTTATATTGTTCAAAACAATAGTCTAGTTTTGAGATGATAATTTAAATACGCAAGCATATCAACAAGCAACCATGCCTTTCTATCAATGCTAAAATAAGTTATCCCTAGCCCATCATGCTCAACCATTGATCCATTCATGAAACACAATCACATATTAGTTACACCCAATACTTAAGTACGATCATATTGTCTCCTAGTTGGTGCTTTTATAAGAGAAGATGGAGACACAAATTCAAAATAAAAATTGCATAAAGTAAAAGAAAGGCCCTTCACAGAGGGAAGTAGGGATTTGTAGAGGTGCCAGAGCTCAAAGCGAAAAAATTAGAGATAAAAACATTTTGGGAGGTGTATCCATCCTACCAACGAAAATGACTTAGAGTTCCAACACTTTCCATGCTAGATATATCATAGGCAGTTCTCAAGCAGAAAATAATGTTTATTCCTTTTTCCACCTTACTTTCACTTTCCATGGCTAGCCGTATCCACGGTTGCCCTCCATACCAACACTTTTCAAGGGATTTATTATTTGACAATGCAAAGTAAATTCATTTTTTATTTCAGGACTGGACATCCCTAAAACCTTTGACTTACTCTCGTGCAATGACAAGTGAATAAACACTCATCATGAGAATAACACATCGAGCATGGAAAATATTAGCCACCCCTCATCGCTCCGCAAGCGAAACGAACACACAAAAGAGAAGTATTTTTTTTGAAAATTAGAGATGGCACATGCAAATTTGCTTAGAACGGCAAAAGAATACCACATATAGGTAGATATAGTGGACTCATGTGGCAAAACTGGTTTAAAGGATTTTGGATGCACAAGTAGAGATCATACTTAGTGCAAAATGAAGGCTAGCAAAAAATTGAGAAGCGACCAACCAAGAAATGGATAATCTCATAAGCAAGCATTAAGCATAAATAACACCGAATAATGCACCACAAGTTGGATATAATTTCATTGCATAATTATTGACTTTTGTACTTGCATAGGGAATCACAAACCTTAACACCAATATTCTTACTAAAGTATAATTACTCATCAACATAACTCACATATCACATCATCATATCTCAAAACTATTACAAAGAATCAAGTTTATTTTGTCCAATGATCTTCATGAAAGTTTTTATTATATCCTTCTTGAATATCTAACACTTTGGGACTAATTTTCATGTGTTGCTTTTCATAAGCTCAAACAAATATAAGTGAAGATCATGAGCATAATTTTTCTTTCTCCCAAAATAATTTAAGTGAAGCAAGAGAGAAATTCTTGAAAGTTTTACTAACTCTCAAATAAATCTAAGTGAAGCAAGAGAGCATTTCTTCAAAAATGCTAAGCACACCATGCTCAAAAAGATATAAGTGAAGCACTAGAGCAAGTCCATAGCTCATAAAAATTTAAGTGAAGCATAGAGAGCAATTGTAACAAATCATGACATAATTTTGGCTCTCCCAAAGAGGTGTATCTAGCAACGGATCAAGACTTAAAACACAAAATAAAACAAACAAAGACTCATATCATACAAGACGCTCCAAGCAAAACACATATCATGTGACGAATAAAAATATAGCTTCGAGTAAAATACCGATGGTCGTTAGAAGAAAGAGGGGATGCCACTCGGGGGGCATCCCCAAGCTTGGTTGGTTGCTCATTTTTTGATAATAGCTTGGGATGTCGGGGCATCCCCAAACTTAGGCTCTTCTATCCTTTATTCCTTCATCCATTGTAAGATAACACAAAACTTGAAAACTTCAATCACACAAAACTCAACAAAACCTTCATGAGATCCATTAGTAAAAGAAAGCAAATCACTACTATAAGTACTGTACCAAACCAACTCATATTTTGTTTTTGCATTATATCTACTGTATTCCAACTTTTCTATGGCAAAAACTCATGAATGAAAACCATAGAGCCATCAAAATAAGCACACAACACAGAGAAAACAGAATCTATCAAAACATAACAGTCTGTAGCAATCTGACTATTTTGAAAACTTCTGGAACTCCAAAAATTCTGAAAAAACAGGATGACCTGAGAAATTTGTATATTAATCTTCTACAAAAAGAATTGGCATTTTATCACGCTCTGGTAAAAAAATAAGAATTGTTTTCATGAGCGCAAAAGTTTCTGTTTTCAGCAAGATCAAACAACTATCACCCAAGAAGATCCTATCGGTTCTACTTGGCACAAACACTAATTAAAACACAAAAAACACAATCATAACAATAGCATAATTATACTAATATTCGGGAATAGGAAGAAGAAAAAAATTATTCATTGGGTTGCCTCCCAACAAGCGCTATAGTTTTACGCCCTTAGCTAGGCATAAAGCAAGGATCTAAGTTTTGTCATCCTTGTTCAAATCTTCAATCAAACATTTAGAATTCCTTAGATATTTAGCATAAATATTTTCAATAACAACACTCCTAGGAATAAATTAAAAGATTTCATTCTTGCAAAAAGGATCTCCTATCACTTAAACAAAATCTGGGTGAGTACCAATCATCTTAATATCTTCTTTATTATTATTACTAGAAGTTGCACCCTTGTTCTTGGTAACTCTACCACTCTTTACGTGAGTTTTTTCGATAGTTTTAGCATAAGTAAATGCCATGCTCAGATTACTAAAAAATTCTTCTAATTTATTGATCCGAGACGGGCTTTCTTCTATTCTTTCATGAATTGCAGTACCCTTTTCTTTTAACAACTTAAAAATATCTCCCGCTTTTGACCCAATATTGGTGGCAAAATTATGCATCTTTTTATCTATAATTTCCATATGATCTTCGGTGAGAATTTTCTTTTCAATAGCATCTAGTCTTTCCATAACATGATCAAGAGTCAAAGTTGCTTCATTAATCATGAGAGGTGGTGAGCCCACTAAATTTCTCATAGCATTAAAAGCATCAAGAGAGGGACACATCAAGAAATTTCCACCGGTAATCGTATCAAGGACGAATCTATACCAAGTGGTGATGCCCACATAAAAGGAACGAAGAAGAACAACTGTAGATTGCTTTCGGATAGATCTATTATGAGCATTGCAAATTCTATACCAATCATCTTTTAAATATTCTCCTCCCCTTAGTTTAAAGTTGAGAACTTATTTCTCGGGACTGCATGCAATAGAGGAGGAACTATCCATGATAATAACGGCAAACAAGATTGCACACAAAAACAGATCTGACAAGAAAACGGCGAACGGAAAAGAGGGGCAGATAAAACGGCAAAATTTTGTGAAGTGGGGGAGAGGAAAACGGGAGGCAAATGGAAAATAATGTAAATTGCGAGGAGATGAGATTTGTGATTAGGAACCTGATATATGTTGAAGATCCTCCCCGGCAACGGCGCTAGAAATTCCTTTTGATGTTGCTTGAAGCTACGTCGGTATTTCCCCAAAGAGGAAGGGATGATGCAGCACATCGGCGCTAGGTATTTCCCTCAGATATGAAATCAAGGTTATCAAAAAGTAGGAGAACCAAGCAACACAACGTAAACAGCCCATGCACACAAATAACAACCACTCGCAACCCGACGTGTTAAAGGGGTTGTCAATCCCTTTCGGGTAACGGCGCCAGAAACGGTGCGTGGATGGAAGAAAGTTGTAATAGATTGAATAAATAGATCGCAAATAAAATAAAGTGCAGCAAAGTATTTTTGGTTTAATAGATCTGAAAATAAATGCAAGGAAAAAGTAGATCTCAAAGGAAAATATATGAGAAAGAGACCCAAGGGCCATAGGTTTCACTAGTGGCTTCTCTCGAGAAAAATAGCAAACGGTGGGTGAACCAATTACTGTTGGGCAATCGATAGAACTTCGAATACTCATGATGATATCTAGGCAATGATCATTATATAGGCATCACGTCCAAGATTAATAGACCGACTCCTACCTGCATCTACTACTATTACTCCACACATCGACTGCTATCCAGCATGGATCTAGTGTATTAAGTTCATGGAAAAACAGAGCAATGTAATAAGAATGATGGCATGACGTAGACAAGATCTATCTATGTAGAGATAGACCCCATCATTTTATCCTTATTAGCAACGATACATACTTGTCAGTTCCCTTCCTGTCACTGGGATCAAGCACCGTAAGATCGAACCCACTACAAAGCATGTCTTCCCATTGCAAGATAAATAGATCAAGTTGGCCAAACAAAACCCAAATATCGGAGAAGAAATACGAGGCTATAAGAGATCATGCATAAAAGAGATCAAATAAACTCAAATACTTTCATGAATATAAAAAGATAGATCTGATCATAAACTCAAAGTTCATCGATCCCAACAAACACACCGCAAAAGAGTTACATCATATGGATCTCCAAGAGACCATTGTATTGAGAATTCAGAGGGAGAGATGAAGCCATCTAACTACTAACTACGGACCCGAAGGTCTACAAAGAACTACTCACGCATCATCGGAGAGGCGCCAATGGAGGTGGTGAATCCCATCCGAGATGGTGTCTAGATTGGATCTGGTGGTTCTGGACTCTGCGGCGGCTGGATGAATATTTCGTCGACTCCCCTTGGGTTTTGGAAATATTGGGGTATTTATAGAACAAAGAGGCGGTCCGAGGGCACCCGAGGTGGGCATAACCCACCAGGGCGTGCCTGGGCCTCCTAGCGCGCCCTGGTGGGTTGTGCCCTCCTCGGGGCACCCCCCAGGCGTAGCCAGGGCCCATTACGTTCCTTCTGGTCAAAAAAAATCTTCGTAAAGTTTCGTTGCGTTTGGACTCCGTCTGATATTGATTTCCTGCGATGTAAAAAACATGCAAAAAACAACAACTGGCACTTGTGATGCGGAGCATCCTACGGGCATCACCATGTCAAGAGTCCGTTTGGCAAGTGACACGTGCGACATCTCGTTCACATACACAAAGGTGAATCATCTCCTTTACACGTGCTCACTTGACTCCTTCGAGGATGGTATACTACTTAACACCCTTCTCGTGTGCATGCATAGGTATTGTCGGAACTTCACGGATGACGAGGAGGAGTGCAAGCGTCAAGGAACACCTACACCATCCGTGAGGGAAGCATGGAAGAGAAGACGGAAGAAGGAGTTGCAAAGTCTACAGCGACCGGACGATCGGAAGCCACCGGATGTCCTACCATCTACAGTTGTCGGACAACCGACGACCACTGGACGTCCGACAAGTCCCAGGCACCGGACGCCCGACGCTTACTGAAAATTCGGTGCCACCGATCCCGAAGCAAAACGACGGACGACCGACATCAACCGGACGTCCAGCACCACCTGTCCAGAGAAGAATCAGCGGACGTCCGACCCGCGCCGGACGTCCGTACCGTCCTGAGCCACCGGACGTCCCGTACCCGTCGGACGTTCGACGCCTGTCTGTGTAGAGTGTATCGGGCCGAGCCCATGTATCCCTTCGCCCTCACTTACCCCTTCGTGGCCCTAGACTATATATATGAAGGAAATATGCCCTAGAGGCAATAATAAAGTTATTATTTATTTCCTTATTTCATGATAAATGTTTATTATTCATGTTAGAATTGTATTAACCAGAAACATAATACATGTGTGAATACATAGACAAACATAGTGTCACTAGTATGCCTCTACTTGACTAGCTCGTTAATCAAAGATGGTTAAGTTTCCCAACCATAGACATGAGTTGTCATTTGATTAACGGGATCACATCATTAGGAGAATGATGTGATTGACTTAACCCATTCCGTTAGCTTAGCACTTGATCATTTAGTATGTTGCTATTTCTTTCTTCATGACTTATACATGTTCCTATGACTATGAGATTATGCAACTCCCGTTTACCGAAGGAAGACTTTGTGTGTTACCAAACGTCACAACATAACTGGGTGATTATAAAGGTGCTCTACAGGTGTCTCCGAAGGTACTTGTTGAGTTGGCGTATTTCGACATTTGGATTTGTCACTCCGATCATCGAAGAGGTATCTCTGGGCCCACTCGTAATACACATCACTATAAGCCTTGCAAGCATTGTAACTAATGAGTTAGTTGCAGGATGATGTATTACGGAACGAATAAAGAGACTTGCCGGTAACGAGATTGAACTAGGTATTGAGATACCGACGATCGAATCTCGGGCAAGTAACATACCGATGACAAAGGGAACAATGTATGTTGTTGTGCGGTTTGACCGATAAAGATCTTCATAGAATATGTAGGAGCCAATATGAGCATCCAGGTTCCGCTATTGGTTATTGACCTGAGACGTGTCTCGGTAATGTCTACATAGTTCTTGAACCCGTAGGGTACGCACGCTTAACGTTCGGTGACGATTTGTATTATGAGTTTATGTATTTTGATGTACCGAAGGTAGTTAGGAATCCCGGATGAGATCAGGGACATGACAAGGAGTCTCAAAATGGTCGAGACGTAAAGATCGATATATTGGACGACTATATTCGGACATCGGAAAGGTTCCGAGGGATTCGGGTATTTATCGGAGTACCGGAGAGTTACAGGAATTCGTCGGGGAGTATATGGGCCTTATTGGGCTTTAGGGGAAAGAGAGAGGAGAGGCTGCGCCCCCCCCCCAATGCTTAGTCCGAATTGGACTAGGAGGAGGGGCGGCGCCCTCTCCTTCCTTCTCTTCTCTTTTCCCTTTCTTTCTCTCCTACTCCTACTACTTGGAAGGGCTCCTAGTTCTACTAGGAAAGGGGGAATCTTACTCTCGGTGGGAGTAGGACTCCCCTAGGGCACGCCATAGAGAGGGCTGGCCCTCCCCCTCATCTACTCCTTTATATACGGGGAGGGGGCACCCCTTGGAGACACAACAATTGATCATTGATCTTTTAGCCGTGTGCGGTACCCCCCTCCACCATAATCCACCTCGCTCATATCGTAGCGGTGCTTAGGCGAAGCCCTACATCAGTAGCATCATCATCACCGTCATCATGCCGTCGTGCTAACGGAACTCTCCCTCGAAGCTCTACTGGATCGGAGTTCGTAGGACGTCATCGAGCTAAACATGTGCTGAACTCGGAGGTGTCGTGCGTTCGGTACTTGGATCGGTCGGATCGTGAAGACGTACGACTACATCAACCGCATTGTGCTAACGCTTCCGCTTTCGGTCTACGAGGGTACGTGGACACACTCTCCCCTCTCGTTGCTATGCATCACCATGATCCTGCGTGCGCGTAGGATTTTTTTTGAAATTACTACGTTCCCCAATAGTGGCATCCGAGCCAGGTTTATGCGTCGATGTTATATGCACGAGTAGAACACAAGTGAGTTGTGGGCGATACAAGTCATACTGCTTACTAGCATGTCATACTTTGGTTCGGCGGTATTGTTGGATGAAGCGGCCCGGACCGACATTACGCGTACGCTTACGTGAGACTGGTTCTACCGACGTGCTTTGCACACAGGTGGCTGGCGGGTGTCAGTTTCTCCAACTTTAGTTGAACCAAGTGTGGCTACGCCCGGTCCTTGTGAAGGTTAAAACAGCACTAACTTGACGAACTATCGTTGTGGTTTTGATGCGTAGGTAAGAACAGTTCTTGCTCAGCCTATAGCAGCCACGTAAAACTTGCAACAACAAAGTAAATGACGTCTAACTTGTTTTTGCAGGGCATGTTGTGATGTGATATGGTCAAGATGTGATGAAATATAAATTGTTGTATGAGATGATCATGTTTTGTTAAAGTTATCGGCTACTGGCAGGAGCCTTATGGTTGTCTCTTTATTTGCATAAGATGCAACTGCTATGTAATTGCTTTACTTTATCGCTATGCGATAGCAATAGTTGCAAAAGCAATAGCTGGTGAGACGACCATGTGACGACATGTTGATAGAAGATCAATATGATGGAGATCATAGTGTCAATGCTGGTAACAATGGAGATCATGACAGTACTTTGGAGATGGAGATCAAAAGCACAAGATGATGATGGCCATATCATGTCACATATTATGATTGCATGTGATGTTTATCTTTTATACATCTTATTTTGCTTAGTTCGGGGGTAGCTTTATAAGATGATCCCTTACTAAATTTCAAGGTAAAAGTGTTCTCCCTGAGTATGCACCGTTGCCAAAGTTCATCGTGCCGAGACACCACGTGATGATCGGGTGTGATAAGCTCAACGTTCATCTACAACGGGTGTAAGACAGTTTTACATACGCAGAATACTCGGGTTAAACTTGACGAGCCTAGCATATGCAAATATGGACTTGGAACACTAAGAACGAAAGGTCGAGCATGAATCATATAGTAGATCTGATCAACATAGTGATGTTCACCATTGAAAACTACTCCATCTCACGTGATGATCAGACATGGTTTAAGTTGATTTGGATCATGTGATCACTTAGATGATTAGAGGGATGTCTATCTAAGTGGGAGTTCTTAAGTAATATGATTAATTGAACTTTAATTTATCATGAACTTAGTCATAGTAGTATTAGCATATCTATGTTGTAGATCAATAGCTCGCATTTAGCTCCCCTGTTTTATTTTTGATATGTTCCTAGAGAAAAATAAGTTGAAAGATGTTAGTAGCAAAGATGCGGACTAGCTCCGTGATCTGAGGATTATCCTCATTGCTGCACAAAAGTATTATGTCCTTGATGCACCGCTAGGTGACAGAACTATTGCAGGAGCAGATGCAGACGTTTTGAACGTTTTGACAAAAGCTCGGTATGATAATTACTTGATAGTTTAGTGCACCATGCTTTACGGCTTAGATCCGGGACTTCAAAAATGTTTTGAATGTCACGGAGCATATAAGATGTTCCAAGAGTTGAAATTGGTATTTCATACTCATGCCCGTGTCGAGAGGTATGAGACCTCTGACATTACTTTGCCTACAAGATGGAGGAGAATAGCTCAACCAGTAAGCATGTGCTCAGATTGTTTGAGTACTACAATCACTTGAATCAAGTGGGAGTTAATCTTCCAGATAAGATAGTGATTGACAGAGTTCTCTAGTCACTATCACTAAGTTGCTAGAACTTCATGATGAACTATAATATGGAAGGGATAATGGAAACGATTCCCAAGCTTTTCATGATGCTGAAATCGACGAAGGTAGAAATCAAGAAAAGCATCAAGTGTTGATGGTTAACAAGACCACTAGTTTCAAGAAAAGGGCAAAGGGAAGAAGGGGAACTTCAAGAAGAACGGCAAGCAAGTTGCTGTTCAAGTGAAGAAGCCCAAGTCTGGACCTAAGCCTGAGACTAAGTGCTTTTACTGCAAAGGGACTAGTCACTGGAAGCGGAATTGCCCCAAGTATTTGGCGGATAAGAAGGATGGCAAAGTGAACAAAGGTATATTGGATATACATGTTATTGATGTGTACTCTACTAGTGCTTATAGCAACCCTTCGGTATTTGATACTAGTTCAGCTACTAAGAGTAGTAACTTGAAACGGGAGTTGCAGAATGAACAGAGATTAGTTAAGGGTGAAGTAACGATGTGTGTTGGAAGTAGTTCCAATAATGATATGATCATCATCGCACACTCCCTATACTTTCGGTATTAGTGTTGAACCTAAATAAGTGTTATTTGGTGTTTGCGTTGAGCATGAATATGATTTGATCATGTTTATTGCAATACGGTTATTCATTTAAGTTAGAGAATAATTGTTATTCTGTTTACATGAATAAAACCTTCTAGGGTTATACACCCAATGAAAATGGTTTGTTGAATCTCGATTGTAGTGATACACATATTCATAATATTGAAGCCAAAAGATGCAAAGTTAATAATCATAGTGCGACTTATTTGTGGCACCGCCGTTTAGGTCATATTGGTGTAAAGCGCATGAAGAAAATCCATGTTGATGGGCTTTTGGAATCACTTGATTATGAATCAGTTGATGCTTGTGAACCATGCCTCATGGGCAAAGATGACTAAGACTCTGTTCTCCAGAACTATGGAGCGAGCAACTGACTTATTGGATATAATACATCCTGATGTATGAGGTCCGATGAGTGTTGAGGTTTGCGGCGGGTATCGTTATTTTTTGACCTTCATAGATGATTTGAGCAGATATGGGTATATCTACTTGAAGAAACATAAGTCTGAAACATTTGAAAAGTTTAAAGAATTTTGGAGTGAAGTGGAAAATCATCGTAACAAGAAAATAAAGTTTCTACGATCTGATCGCAGAGGCGAATATTTGAGTTACGAGTTCGGTCTTCAATTAAAACAATGTGGAATAGTTTCACAAACTCATGCCACCTGGAACACCACAACGTAATGGTGTGTCCGAACGTCATAACTGTACTTTATTTGATATAGTGTAATCTATGATGTCTCTTACCGATTTACCACTATCGTTTTGGGGTAATGCATTAGAGACAGCTGCATTCACATTAAAAAGGGCACCATCTAAATCCGTTGAGACGACACCGTATGAACTGTGGTTTAGCAAGAAACCTAAGTGGTCGTTTCTTAAAGTTTGGGGTTGCGATGCTTATATGATAAGTTTCATCTTGATAAGCTCAAACCCAAGTCGGAGAAGTGTGTCTTCATAGGATACCCAAAAGTAACTGTTGGGTACACCTTCTATCACAGATCCGAAGGCAAGATATTTGTTGCTGAGAATGGATCCTTTCTAGAGAAGGACTTTCTCTCGAAAGAAGTGAGTGGGAGGAAAGTAGAACTTGATGATGTAACTATACCTGCTCCCTTATTGGAAAGTAGTTCATCACAGAAATCAGTTTTTGTGACTCCTACACGAATTAGTGAGGAAGCTAATGATGATGATCATGTAACTTCAGATCAAGTTACTACCGAACCTCGTAGGTCAACCAGAGTGAGATGCGCACCAAAATGGTACGGTAATCCTATTCTGGAGGTCATGTTAATTGACCATGACGAACCTACGAACTATGAGGAAGCGATGATGAGCCCAGATTCCGCGAAATGGCTTGAGGCCATGAAATCTGAGATGGGATCCATGTATGAGAACAAAGTGTGGACTTTGGTTGACTTGCCCGATGATCGGCAAGCCAAAGAAAATAAACGGATCTTCAAGAGGAAGACAGACGCTGATAGTAGTGTTACTATCTACAACGCTAGACTTGTCGAAAAAGTTTTTGACAAAGTTCAACGTGTTGATTACGATGAGATTTTCTCACTCGTAGCGATGCTTAAGTATGTCCGAATCATGTTAGCAAATTGCCACATTTTCTGAAATCTGGCAAATGGATGTCAAAAATACATTCCTTAATGGATTTCTTAAAGAAGAGTTGTATATGATGCAACCAGAAGGTTTTGTCGATCCTAAAGGTGCTAACAAAATATGCAAGCTCCAGCGATCCATCAATGGACTGGTGCAAGCATCTCAGAGTTGGAATATACGCTTTGATGAGTTGATCAAAGCATATAGTTTTATACATACTTGTGGTGAAGCCTGTATTTACAAGAAAGTGAGTGGGAGCACTACAGCATTTCTGATAAATATATGTGAATGACATATTGTTGATCGGAAATAATGTAGAATTTTCTGGAAAGCATAAAGGAGTATTTGAAAGGAGTTTTTCAAATAAATACCTCGGTGAAGCTACTTACATATTGAGCATCAAGATCTATAGAGATAGATCAAGACGCTTGATAAGTCTTTTCAATGAGTACATACCTTGACAAGATGTTGAAGTAGTTCAAAATGGAACAGTCAAAGAAAGAGTTCTTACCTGTGTTACAAGGTGTGAAATTGAGTAAGACTCAAAGCCCGACCACGACAAAAAATAGAAAGAGAATGAAAGTCATTCCCTATTCCTCAGCCATAGTTTCTATAAAGTATGCCATGCTGTGTACCAGATCAATTGTATACCCTACACTGAGTTTAGCAAGGGAGTACAATAGTGATCTATGAGTAGATCACTGGACAGCGGTCAAAATTATCCTTAGTGGAATAAGGATATGTTTCTCAATTATGGATATGTTTCTCAATTATGGAGTAGCTCTGTGCAGAGCATTGTTGACATAGAAATTTGCAAAATACATACGGATCTGAATGTGGCAGACCCGTAGACTAAACTTCTCTCACAAGCAAAACATGATCACACCTTAGTACTCTTTGGGTGTTAATCACATAGCGATGTGAACTAGATTATTGACTCTAGTAAACCCTTTGGGTGTTGGTCACATGACGATGTGAACTATGGGTGTTAATCACATGGTGATGTGAACTATTGGTGTTAAATCACATGGCGATGTGAACTAGATTATTGACTCTAGTGCAAGTGGGAGACTGAAGAAAATATGCCCTGGAGGCAATAATAAAGTTATTATTTATTTCCTTATTTCATGATAAATGTTTATTATTCATGGTAGAATTGTATTAATAGGAAACATAATACATGTGTGAATACATGGACAAACATAGTGTCACTAGTACGCCTGTACTTGACTAGCTCGTTAATCAAAGATGGTTAAGTTTCCTAACCATAGACATGAGTTTTCATTTGATTAACGAGATCACATCATTAGGAGGATGATGTGATTGACTTGACCCATTCCGTTAGCTTAGCACTTGATCATTTAGTATGTTGCTATTGCTTTCTTCATGACTTATGCATGTTCATATGACTATGAGATTATGCAACTCCCGTTTATCGGAGGAACACTTTGTGTGCTACCAAACGTCACAATGTAACTGGGTGATTATAAAGGTGCTCTACAAGTGTCTCCGAAGGTACTTTTTGAGTTGGCATATTTCGAGATTAGGATTTGTCACTCCGATCATCGGAGAGGTATCTCTGGGCCTACTCGGTAATACACATCACTATAAGCCTTGCAAGCATTGTAACTAATGAGTTAGTTGCGGAATGATGTATTACGGAACGGGTAAAGAGACTTGCCAGTAACGAGATTGAACTAGGTATTGAGATACCCACGATTGAATCTCGGGAAATTAACATACCGATGACAAAGGGAACAACGTATGTTGTTATGCGGTTTGACCGATAAAGATCTTCGTAGAATATGTAGGAGCCAATATGAGCATCCAGGTTCCGCTATTGGTTATTGACCGGAGACGTGTCTCGGTCATGCCTACATAGTTCTCGAACCCGTAGGGTCCGCATGTTTAACGTTCGGTGACGATTTGTATTATGAGTTTATGTGTTTTGATGTACCGAAGGTAGTTCGGAGTCCCGGGTGAGATCGGGGACATTACAAGGAGTCTCTAAATGGTCGAGACGTAAAGATCGATATATTGGATGACTATATTCGAACATCAGAAAGGTTCCGAGTGATTCGGGTATTTTTCGGAGTACCAGAGAGTTACCGGAATTCGCCGGGGAGTATATGGGCCTTATTGGGCTTTAGGGGAAAGAGAGAGGAGAGGCTGCACCCCCCCTCCAATGCTTAGTCCGAATTGGACTAGGGGGAGGGGCGGCGCCCCCTCCTTCCTTCTCTTCTCTTTTCCCTTTCCTTCTCTCCTACTCCTACTACTTGGAAGGGCTCCTAGTTCTACTAGGAAAGGGGGAATCCTACTCCTGGTGGGAGTAGGACTCCCCTAGGGCGCGCCATAGAGAGGGTCGGCCCTCCCCCTCCTCTACTCTTTTATATACGGGGAGGGGCACCCCTTGGAGACAGAATAATTGATCATTGATCTTTTAGCTGTGTGCGGTGCCCCCCTCCACCATAATCCACCTCGGTCATATCGTAGCAGTGCTTAGGCGAAGCCCTACGTCGGTAGCATCATCATCACCGTCATCATGTTGTCGTGCTGACGGAACTCTCCCTCAAAGCTCTACTGGATCGAAGTTCGTGGGACGTCATCGAGCTGAACGTGTGCTGAACTCGGAGGTGCCGTGTGTTTGGTACTTGGACTGGTCGGATCTTGAAGACGTACGACTACACCAACTGTGGTGTGCTAACACTTCTGCTTTCGGTCTACGAGGGTACGTGGACACACTCTCCCCTCTCATTGCTATGCATCACCATGATCCTGCGTGCGCGTAGGAATTTTTTTGAAATTACTACATTCCCCAACAATATACTCCTCCACCTCCTCCATTTGAGTGTTAGCAAAGTAGTAACTCATTTAGAGATAGAGCTTTTCTCATCCATTACGGATCTAATCCACGAGAGAGACTGCGGCCCCTCTTTGGAGAAGATCCACCTTGGATTCAAGACCCCCGTGTGGGAAGATCCTTCTAGGATTCAAGCCCCCATCTCCTTTGGATTTGGGATGAACTCTACCATCAAGACCTCCTCATGAAGATGAACCTTACCTTTTATCTTTCCCTTTGTTGTTCATGTACCTTGTGGATCTTGTGTACTTGATTGTCTAGTGGATGTGTGATTGGAGTTGTTCTTGAGTGTTTCCCCTTGTGTTTTCTCTCCGTTCTTCCCCGTGTTCTTCGTGTTCTTCGCGGAATCCACTCCTTTCGTGAAAGATCGGTCGTATAGGGTTCCACCCTACATCATCTTGGTATCTAGAGCCACGTTGATCACGATTTCAGAGCCTCCCCTCGTTGTTTTCTAGCCTAATTTTGTTGTGCTCTTCCCCAATTTCGAAATTCCCCACCAAAAATAGCCCTAATTTTTTTTATGATTTGTTGGTTTGACGAAGTTTTGTTGGATCTGATCCATGGATTTGCTTGGTTTCAAGTGGATCTAGCATTTCTCCAAGTTTCCCCATCTTTCATCCACGAAATCTCATCAATTTTGACCCCAAAATCCCCAAATTCCGCCCAAAATCACGTCCCGAATATCGGATCTCGAGTTGACCCCGATACACCGGACGACCGTCACTTTACCGAACGTCCGGAGCCGCAAGAACCACCGGACGTCCGACCTTACCAGACAATTGGAACCCCCTAACCCGAGAAGAATTGGCGGATTTCTGACCCGACCGGATGTCCGGCGACCGGACATCCGTTTTTTCCGGACGTCCGCTACCTGTAGTTTCCCATTTCGGCTGATTTTTGTTTTGTCCATAACTAATTCATCCAGAGTCCGATTTTCGCGTTCTTTAGCTCATTGAAAAGCTCTTGACATACTCCTTCCCACAAAAATACCACCAACATCTTTTGACTCCATCAAAGTTTGTGAAATTTGGCATCTTTGCCTAGGGCTTCCACCACATCATCCGCTACACCACCACTGACTTCTGCAACCTAACCAATTTTGTTCTCCATCGCATTAGTGGTTGCTTGAGGAGGTATTTGAGTCTCCTAAGGTGTCTAGGCTACTTATGTATGGTTGCTTCTTCATCAACCACCACCACCATAACTTCCGCATAGTTTTGACCACTATACACCTCCGCCACCCTAACTTAACCCAATTTTGTTTGTGTTGTGAGTTGTGTCTCCTAAGGTGTTTCGGCTACTTAGGGACTGTGCTTACAACCCCGACACCGTGTATAGTCCATCACCTTAAGCTCCACTTCTGCATTGCCTACTCGCATAACCCATCATTGCATTTCTGCAATGCCATTGAGTTTCCACAAAACCACCAACGCTTTCCCGCTACCACCATTTGACATTTGAGATTTTGAGTTCGCGGTTTTTCCGTTTCCTAAGGTGTTTAGGCTACTTAGGGACGAGTCTCCATCATCTTGGTATCTCCATCAAGATCACCGCCACTCATCATCGACACGGACGGTAACCTCCATATCATCTTGGTATCGTGGTATCCCTCCATTGTATATTCCTTGCCATTGCATTGATAACCCCTAGCCCATTTTGCGTCACTTGCCTATCGAGACTAGCCATTTGAGTATTGCCGACAACTTTACTTGTGCACATTAGTGTAGGATCGAAAGTATGTCTAGAGGGGGGGTGATTAGACTACTTGACCAAATAAAAACTTAACCTTTTCCCAATTTTAGTTCTTGGCAGATTTTAGCTATTGTAGGACAAGTCAAGCAATCATCACACAATTCAAGCAAGCATGCAAAGAGTATATTGGCAGCGGAAAGTAAAACATGCAACTTGCAAGAATGTAAAGGGAAGGGTTTGGAGAATTCAAACGCAATTGGAGACACGGATGTTTTTCCCGTGGTTCGGATAGGTGGTGCTATCCTACATCCACGTTGATGGAGACTTCAACCCACGAAGGGTAACGGTCGTGCGAGTCCACGGAGGGCTCCACCCACGAAGGGTCCACGAAGTAGCAACCTTGTCTATCCCACCATGGCCATCGCCCACGAAGGACTTGCCTCACTAGCGGTAGATCTTCACGAAGTAGGCGATCTCCTTGCCCTTACAAACTCCTTGGTTCAACTCCACAATCTTGTCGGAGGCTCCCAAGTGACACCTAGCCAATCTAGGAGACACCACTCTCCAAGAAGTAACAAATGGTGTGTTGATGATGAACTCCTTGCTCTTGTGCTTCAAATGATAGTCTCCCCAACACTCAACTCTCTCTCATAGGATTTGGATTTTGTGGAAA
Organism: Triticum urartu; assembly: GCF_003073215.2. Lineage (NCBI taxonomy): Eukaryota > Viridiplantae > Streptophyta > Magnoliopsida > Poales > Poaceae > Triticum > Triticum urartu. The sequence goes on along the minus strand of NC_053026.1, from coordinate 294,625,930 downwards.
GAAGATTTGAGTGGAAAGCAACTTGGGGAAGGCTAGAGATCAAGATTCATATGGTACGAATGGAATATCTTGGTCTCAACACATGAGTAGGTGGTTCTCTCTCAGAACATATGAGTTGGAATTGTGTATGTGTTCTGATGGCTCTCTCCACGAATGAAGAGGAGGTGGAGGGGTATATATAGCCTCCACACAATATCCAACCGTTACACACAGTTTTCCAATCTCGGTGGGACCGAATCAACAAACTCGGTCAGACCGAAAAGGTAAACCTAGTGACCGTTAGAGATTTTCGGTGGGACTGACATGCAACTCGGTAGGACCGATATGGTTAGGGTTTGGGCATAACTAATCTCGGTGAGACCGATTACACAAACTCGGTGAGACCGAGTTTGGTAATAAGCTAACCAGAGAGTTGGTCAGGTAAACTCGGTGGGACCGATTTGCTCTTTCGGTGAGACCGAAAAGTTACAAAAAGGAAACGAAGAGTTTACACTGCAATCTCGGTGGGACCGATTCGCTCTTTCGCTGAGACCGAAAAGTTACGAAAGGGAAACAGAGAGTTTGCAATCCCATCTCGGTGAGACCGAGATCCCTATCGGTAGAACCGAATTGCTAGGGTTTGGCAGTGGCTTATGACAAGTGAAACTCGGTGGCGCCGGATAGAAAGAATCGGTAGGACCGAGTTTGGCTTAGGGTTTAGGTCATATGTGGATATGGGAAAGTAGTTGAGGGTTTTGGAGCATATCACTAAGCACATGAAGCAAAAGGCTCATTAAGCAACACCTCATCCCTCCTTGATAGTATTGGCTTTTCCTAAAGACTCAATGTGATCTTGGATCACTAAAATATAAAATGAAGAGTCTTGAGCTTTTGAGCTTGAGCCAATCCTTTGTCCTTAGCATTTTGAGGGTTCCACTTTCACATCCATGCCATGCCAATCATTGAGCTTTCCTGAAATAGTCATCTTGGAATAGCATTAGCTCAATGAGCTATATGTTGTTATGAATTACCAAAACCACCTAGGGATAGTTACACTTTCAATCTCCCCCTTTTTGGTAACTGATGACAACATATAGATCAAAGCTTCAACAAATGATAATAAGCATGAAATATATCGTCGCTTTGAGAAGTATGTGACAAGTAAGAGCTCCCCCTAAATTTGTGCATATTTAAAATTTGCTTTGGACTGCAAATGCACAAAGAGTTAGAGTCATGGGTTACTCTTCCATGTCACATACATCTTGGTGGAGCGCTTAAAATGATAAGAATGAAATACATGCACTCATCACCAAGAATAGTGAATGATCACATAAGATAGATAAGATGATAATATTAAGCAAACATTAAGTGTAGCTTATGATCAAACACATGATCATTAATGTCTCACGAGCAATGACATAGTATCTCACACAAAAGCAAACAAATTTTGAAAAACCACCAAATAAAACAAGAGAGAATAAAAGCAACACTCTCTCTCGAAGCCTATGATCTATACATTTTCTCCCCCTTTGGCAACAAGTTACCAAAAAGTTCCTAGAAAATGCATAGTGCTAAGTCGACACTCAGGCTTGATCTTCAGGTGGTGGTGGAGTCCGGAGCACTCCAAGGACGAAGCCTTCTGTAGACGTGGTCGGAGTCGAGGCTGAAGTGGACGCTGGAGCTGGTGGAACTGAGGCTGTAGCTGGTGCAGACGTGGTGGCTCTGGGGTCAGCAATTGGCACTGTAGACGACCTCGGACCTCGTGGCACTCTGGCAAAGGCATCAGTTGTAGTCTTGCCTCTCCTCTCCTGCATGTCATCCTGGAGCTGCTCCACTACAGTCTGAATCTCTGTCACTTTGACATCCAAGTGATAGAACTTTTGTTCCATGATCCTCTCTAAGCTTGCCTGGTTCTGAGTTAGGGTGGCTAGTCCTTGCTCAATCCGCAGGGTGGATGCAATCAAGTAACCAAGCTGCTCTTGTTTGGTTTTCAGGAAATATTCAGATGCCTCCTCTTGAGTAGGCATCTTGGCAGCTTTCTCCTTCCTCGCCTTCTCCTTCTTGGCTTGTGCTTGGGCAGATGATGGCTCATTCTCAGTCATGACCACTTGATTATCTTCAAAGTCTGGACGGATGGGCAGGTGTTCCTTGTCCAATAAGTATATGCCCGTGCCCATCTTAGAGTTGATGAGCTCCTGAATCTGTGGGGCATATCCACAGCTCCTCTTCTGGTCTGCTGCTGTCCTCTTGATTGTTTCAATCATAAGGCTCATGACTTTGAATTTCTGTGGCACGTCAAAGATATGAAGCAAGTTGATCGCGTGGCCCCTGATCATCTTGTGATCTCCAGACTTGGGCAATAGGGTGTGCCTAAGAATCCAGTTGATGGTTGGCAGCCCTGACAGAAGATAGTGTTCTGAGCCAAACTTGAACGTATCAAGTGCTTCATTTGGAATCTCCTTGTACGTGTTTGACATTGAGTTGTGGTCCATCTTCTTCTTGGCATAAATGTCCAAGTCATCGTCATGCTCTTCTGGGGCATTAATCAGCTGAGCCCATTCAGCAACTGTAGACTGGTACCTCGTACCCTTTGACATCCATACAATCCTGCCATCTGGATAGAAATGGGCTGTGGAGTAGAACTGCATGATGAGTTCCTCGTTCCACTTTGTGAGCTTCTGCCCAACAAAGTCCTCTACTCCACATGCCTTGAAGCTGTCCTGCACTCCAGGGTAGTACTCTTTGTTGTCCTTGATGTATTGCCAATCAACCCATCTCATATCACACACAATTGGCTTCTTGTCTAGTAGCACTGTCTCATAAAAGTCTTGCTGCTCCTTGGTGTGAAACCTGTAGTCAACTGCAGTCCTTCTCCTTGAAGCATACGGGTCTGCTTCTCTCCACTTCCGGAGCCCTAAATCTCTCCTGAGTTTCATATCCTCAGCCACAGGATGAGCATCGTTGTGGTCTGGGATCTTGGGCTTGAGCTTTCTAAGAACATTCTCTTCTTCTTCTGCAGCTTCAGGCACTGGGGCCTTGTTCTTCTCAGTAGCTGGGATGCTTCTTGTGTTCCTCTTTAGCTTTGGATTTGGAGCTGGCTTGGCCTTGGAAGTAGCTGCCCTGTTCTTATGGCATCACCCATCAGCTTGGGTGCCTTAGGTGCTGGTGCAGCTACCTGTTCTTCTTCCTCCTCATCTTCCATGATGGAAGCCTTGCCAAGCACTCTGGCTATAGTTTTCTTCACCCTTTCTTTCCTCTTCTTGCCTTCAGCAGCAACTGGCTCAATGGGAGTGGTCTTATCAGTTGAAGCTCTGGCCTTTGACATAGGCTGCCTGCCTACTGGCCTTTTGATCTTCATCCCCGGTTCTATGCCCTGTGCTGGCTCAACTCTCTTGGAAGTTGCTTCCTCTTCTGCCACATAATCCTCATCTTCTGAGTCTAAGGTTCTTTTCTTTCTCTGTCTTGTGACAGCTTTAGGCAGATTGCTAGGGGTGCTCCTGCTGCCATCATCTGAGGAACTTGAGGGACTAGTGCCCTCACTCATCTGCACTTGGTGCTCTCACAAATTCTGGCTATCACTTTGGTCTAACATGATGCAAACTCTGACTGCTGACCCTGTGAATAGGTTATAGATGAGATAGAGTGGATGAGCATCACAAAATGCAGAGATTTTTGCAAAAGAATAATTCAAAAACTTAGTTTTAGTTTCCCACTGAAAGCATCTCGGATCTACCGATTTCTAAACTCAGTGATACCGAAGCAGTTTTGGCACCTAAACTAGTGAACTCGGTCAGACCGAGTCACAGTTCGGTGGCACCGAGACTGCTAGGGTTTCACAGAGTTCCAAAATCGGTAACACTGATAAGTAATTCTCGGTCAGACCGAGTCTCACTTGTGCAATGGCATAAGCCAAATCGGTGGGACCGAGTTTTTCAACTCGATGGGTCCGAGATGGTTTTGGCGGAAACCTAACCCTAAATTTTTTGAATTAAACCTAATCTATGAGTTCATTGACTGGATAGAAGTTTAACAAACGTGGTAAGAATCATGATGATCACAATGTGCTAAGAATCGGATTGGGGAATAGCACAAAGATCGAGTCCATACCCTAGTTCGGCGGAGACTCGCTACGGCGGCAACGGCGGGGTTGAATTTCCGTTGACGGCGACGGAGACCAGCGATTGGAGGCGGCTGGCGGCGAGGAGACGATCTGGAGACCAAGTTGGCAGAGCAGGCTATCGCGTGGGCGAAGGGGTTCGGAGAAATTTCCAAATTTTTGCCCGTGACTGTATATAGCTCGACCCTGTCGGTGTGACCGAGTGGAACAACTCGGTGGCACCGAGATGCAAAACTGTATACAGTTGTTGCAACTCGGTGTGACCGAATGGTTCAAATCGGTTGCACCGAGATCGAAAACCTAGATCAACTTAATGATCTCGGTAGGACCGAAAGTAGGGTATCGGTCAGACCGAGAATCATAAAGAGGTTTTGGAAGTTTAAGTCTATGATGAATCGGGGACTCCGAGCGCTCCTCACACAGAGTGGTTCGAATCTGACTTGATCAAATTTTGTGATGTAGCATGAATAGAGTTTGAGACGAGAAAAGCATAGATAGCTAGAGGAGGTTCTTAGGCATTCTTGTCCATCCACTTGGCAAAAGGAAATAAAACCAAACAATCAAAACAACAAGTGGATGTCCTCGAATGAGTAAAATATGCAACCAGCATGCTCACACAATAGGATGGCAAATGAAATATGTGACAAGGCATGCACAACCAATTCTAGCATCTATCAAGCAATTTGCGATGACAAGGTCATATATATATGAGTATATTGACTTAGGAGTCAAGTGAGAACACTTGATCATAGGTCATACTCATCGTTTAAGCTCAAGTGGGGTTACCACTTTTACATAAAGCATTGTTGTGTTCACATCTTTAGAGTTGCTTTAGCTCAAGTCTTAGAGTAAAGCTCCCCCTAGATGTGATATCCCCCCTTAGAGGGATGAACTAACCTCGGGTTTTGTCGATGATGACTTCATGTAGATGTTGAAGATGTGGATGCTCAATGTTGATGTAGATCACTTGGAGCTATCCATTTGAGTGAATTGCACTTTCAATACCTACATGGGTTAGTCCCACAAGGAACAAACAAGGATATCCATAGACATAGAGTGATGCACACACAAGATGATGTCCATGAAAACTTTTAGGTTACCTTGTACCTTGTCTTACCAACAAGAGGGTTTGTGACTCCTTGAACTAGTGCAAGATGTGGAAGTTGATTGCACTTGTTCTTGCCAAAATGATAAGAGTGAAGTATGTTGGCGGAGTCACCCTCAAGAACTCTCTAGTTCTTCTTCTTTTGGATCCACACCATATTGATGGGAATCCTTGGAGTTGTAGTCGTACTTGATGAAGTGGAACTTGAAGTAGTCTTGGGAATCTACTTGACTAAGGTCTTAGGAGCTTCTTCAAATGCATCAATTTCCTCTTGAAGCTTGTCCTTGCCTTTTTGCTTGTAGTCTTGTGGTGGAAGATCATCTTGAGCTTGTGTCCCCTTGAAAGAAGTATCATACTTCTCTTGTTAAGGAACAAACTTTGTCTTGGGGTATTGATCTTCTTCCCACTCAACTCCATTGGCATTGAACTTTCGTTCAAAACCAACACCTTGATTCTTCCGGTGCATTCCTTGCTTGCGCACAATTTCCTCGAATTGCTTACTCCCGGCAAGGCTTTTGTACACTCCTTTCTCTATAATTCCCTTCAATAAGCTATTTTCTTGCTCAAGTGTAACTTGGCTAAGAGAATCATTAGTGGAATCAAGAGAACTACTAGAAGCAACAATATTGGATTTAGCATGATCATTGTTACTGCTAGAGGAAGAATATTTCTTGTTCTTGTTACTAGACTTGACTTGAGGCATGTAAGTGGATAAGAGTAAACGCTTGGCAATGTAAGAAGAACTTTTCTTGCGGAGATCATCATTGATTGCTTTTAAGAACTCATGCTCTTGCTCAAGATTGAGCTTTTCAAAGCGTAATTTCTCATGAGCTCTTAAAAGTTCTCGATGATCTTCGAAGATAGTTTCATGAGCTAACTTAAGAGTGTTTAGTTCTTTAGTTAGAGCCTCAATCTTCTCCTTATCATTGTCATTCGTTTTATCTTGATTAGCATGATTAATTGACGTTTCATCATAGTATTCATCACTAGAGTTGTCAACAAGCAAATCATCACCTAACAAGTCATCTTCATCACTATTGAAATCAACATACTCAGGGTGTGTTACCTTAGGACCTTTGGACATGAAGCATCTTCCAATTCCTTCATTTGGTGAGTCAAATATGTCGTAGGAGTTGGTTGACACAAGTGCTAGACCGGCAACACCTTCATCTTGAGTATCTTCGGAGTCGGAGTGATAACTTCTCTCGGAGTGGCTGTCGGAGTCGGAGCTGGATACCCATTCACCAACATGAGCTTGATGTCTTCGTTTTGTGTAGCTCCTTGATGATTTTTCCTTCCTTTCTGAATCCTTGCTTCTCCGTGAGTATCTTCGTTCATAACGATCATCTCTACTCCTCCTCTCTCTTGGTGGTGATTCTTTGCTTCTTCTTTTTGGAGAATCTTCTCTTCTCTTGTAGGGAGCCGTACACTCATTGGAATAGTGTCCGGGTCTTCCACAACTGTAGCAGTTTCGCTCTCGACTAGAAGATCTTTTGTCATTGTAGGACCTTGACTTGAAGCTTCTATCTTTGCCTCTACTCTTGTAGAACTTGTTGAAGTTCTTCACCATTAAGCTCAATTCTTCATTGAAGTTTTATTTCTCACTTGATGATGTAGGGGCTTCACATGAGGCTTTATAGGCACCACTTGATTTGTTGTGAAGTTCCTCTTTATCCTTAAGTGACATCTCATGAGCAACAATTCTTCCAATCACCTCCGTTGGCTTGAGATCTTTGTAATTGGGCATCATTTGGATCAATGTGCACACGGTATCATATTTTCCATCCAAGGCTCTTAGAATCTTCTTGATGATGAATCTATCGGTCATCTCTTCACTTCCTAAGCCGGCAATCTCATTTGTGATGAGAGCAATCCTAGAGTACATTTCAGCGACACCTTCACCATCCTTCATTTTGAACTTGTCAAGTTGACTTTGAAGCACATCCAACTTGGATTCCTTGACGGAGTCGGTACCTTCATGCATATCAATCAAAGTGTCCCAAATTTCCTTTGCATTCTCAAGATGGTTGATTTTGTTGAATTCTTCGGGGCACAATCCGTTGAAGAGAATATCACAAGCTTGAGCATTGTATTGCAACATCTTCAACTCATCTGCGGTAGCTTCACGGTTTGGTTCTTTCCCATCAAAGAAGTCACCTTGCAAACCAACACACACAAGAGCCCAAACAGCGGGGTTATGTCCAAGAATATGCATTTTCATTTTATGCTTCCAACAAGCAAAATTAGTACCATCAAAGTAAGGACCTCTACGGTGATAATTTCCCTCGCTAGACGCCATACTCTCCTAGGTTGTGAAACCAAGGCTATGACCACCAAAAGCTATGGAGATCAAAGCAAATGGAGACCAAAGCTCTGATACCACTTGTAGGATCGAAAGTATGTCTAGAGGGGGGGTGATTAGACTACTTGACCAAATAAAAACTTAACCTTTTCCCAATTTTAGTTCTTGGCAGATTTTAGCTATTGTAGGACAAGTCAAGCAATCATCACACAATTCAAGCAAGCATACAAAGAGTATATTGGCAGCGGAAAGTAAAGCATGCAACTTGCAAGAATGTAAAGGGAAGGGTTTGGAGAATTCAAACGCAATTGGAGACACGGATGTTTTTCCCGTGGTTCGGATAGGTGGTGCTATCCTACATCCACGTTGATGGAGACTTCAACCCACGAAGGGTAACGGTCGCGCGAGTCCACGGAGGGCTCCACCCACAAAGGGTCCACGAAGTAGCAACCTTGTCTATCCCACCATGGCCATCGCCCACGAAGGACTTGCCTCACTAGCGGTAGATCTTCACGAAGTAGGCGATCTCCTTGCCCTTACAAACTCCTTGGTTCAACTCCACAATCTTGTCGGAGGCTCCCAAGTGACACCTAGCCAATCTAGGAGACACCACTCTCCAAGAAGTAACAAATGGTGTGTTGATGATGAACTCCTTGCTCTTGTGCTTCAAATGATAGTCTCCCCAACACTCAACTCTCTCTCATAGGATTTGGATTTTGTGGAAAGAAGATTTGAGTGGAAAGCAACTTGGGAAGGCTAGAGATCAAGATTCATATGGTACGAATGGAATATCTTGGTCTCAACACATGAGTAGGTGGTTCTCTCTCAGAACATATGAGTTGGAATTGTGTATGTGTTCTGATGGCTCTCTCCACGAATGAAGAGGAGGTGGAGGGGTATATATAGCCTCCACACAATATCCAACCGTTACACACAGTTTTCCAATCTCGGTGGGACCGAATCAACAAACTCGGTCAGACCGAAAAGGTAAACCTAGTGACCGTTAGAGATTTTCGGTGGGACTGACATGCAACTCGGTAGGACCGATATGGTTAGGGTTTGGGCATAACTAATCTCGGTGAGACCGATTACACAAACTCGGTGAGACCGAGTTTGGTAATAAGCTAACCAGAGAGTTGGTCAGGTAAACTCGGTGGGACCGATTTGCTCTTTTGAGACCGAAAAGTTTACAAAAAGGAAACGGAGAGTTTACTGCAATCTCGGTGGACCGATTCGCTCTTTCGGGTGAGACCAGAAAAGTTACGAAAGGGAACAGAGAGTTTTGCAATTCCCATCTCGGTGAGACCGAGATCCCATCGGGTAGAACCGAATTGCTAGGGGTTTGGCAGTGGCTTATGACAAGTGAAACTCGGTGGCGCCGGATAGAAAGAATCGGTAGGACCGAGTTTGGCTTAGGGTTTAGGTCATATGTGGATATGGGAAAGTAGTTGAGGGTTTTGGAGCATATCACTAAGCACATGAAGCAAGAGGCTCATTAAGCAACACCTCATCCCTCCTTGATAGTATTGGCTTTTCCTAAAGACTCAATGTGATCTTGGATCACTAAAATATAAAATGAAGAGTATCATTGAGCTTTCCTGAAATAGTCATCTTGGAATAGCATTAGCTCAATGAGCTATATGTTGTTATGAATTACCAAAACCACCTAGGGATAGTTGCACTTTCAATTAGTGATCTACACCTTCCATTGCATACATACCATACCATATCGGTATCATATCATCTCGTGTGCCTCAAGTTTGTTCCTGCATATACCCAATTGCTATCTTGGTTTGTGCATTCCGCATTGTGGCCATATACAAAAAAATAAGCTTTTAAGCAAAGAAAAGGAATGAACAAAGATCTTGTAAGCAATAGCCATAGCATCCTACCACATTGCATAAGATTGTCATATCCGATCATCTTGGATCATACCACCGGAACATCATACATAGCATACTTGGGATAGAAAGTCGATACATTTTGCATCTCATAGGTTGTGCACAAGTGTCGTATCCGCCTATTGAGCAATCGTGCTAGCGTCTCTCTTGAGTTGTGCAACACTAGCGTTTTCCGTGGATTCCACATTTTGTGCTCACTCCTTGGTTGCACGACCCCATTTATCTATCCGTGTGTGTGTTTCCGTGTACCACATATTGCTATTGGTCTACTTGTTTCACTTGCGAGTTTGTGAATCCCTTTCAACTTTATTGACTCTTGCTAACATTTTGCATTAAATTTTTGTGCCACTATCCTCACCGAGCTCCACCATAAGCTTTAGTTTGTAGGCGTGAGTGAACAAGTCCGGTACCAATTCCACTATTCTTTCATCTCACTTTGAGTGAAACGAGATACATCCTCAACTTTGGGAAAAGGTAAACTGGTATTGTTTATCTCATTTCCTACTCACCTCTACTCGAGTCTTTTGATGGTTAGGCAAGGCATTTCATCTTTGGTCTACAACAACAACGACGTGTTCAATGCCACGAATAACTCTACCAACACCAGGATGCAAGCTCAAATGGATGAGATCGAAGCCCTCATCAAATCCTACAAGCAATCTTCCTCATCTTCGAGAAGACGCTCAAGTACACCTGCTTCCAAGCTACCATCTCCGGCAAGGTCACATAGGCATCGACACCATCACCACCATGAACGTGAAGGTCAAGAGCTTAATACCAACAACCGCTCAAAGACTTCACCATCTCCCTTGGCATCTTCGCCAAGCGACTTCAAGGCATCTTCGCCTTCGGATATGTGGCATCTTCGCCCACAAGCACCTCAAGAGAAGCTCCCCAAGCTCAAGTCTGTGACTTCCACGAGCTACTACGACCTCGACACCGACCATGCGATTCCTTTCTATGGGACTCAAGAACCCGAGGAGTATCTCGAGTGGGAGCGTTTGATGGATGACTACCTCAAGCTACATCAAGTTCCTCCCAAAGATCAAGTGAAGTGTGCCACAAGGAACTTCCTCGACTACGCGTCCACATGGTGGCTTCACACACCTTCGGAGACCTACGGCATGAGTTGGCCCAAGACGAAGAGAGCTTTGCTGTGAGAGTTCGTGCCTCCAACCTATACGGAACAACTTCTACGCCAATTGGAGAACACCACCCAAGGATCCAAGTCCATCGACGAGTACTTCAATGAGATGAAGAAAGCCTTGCGACGAGCCGGCATGGATGACCCCATTTCGATGAAGTTCCACTTCATGATGGGATTGCACAACGACATCTCCAAGACGATCTTCCTCGATAACTACAAGTCCCTCCACGACAACTACATTGGTGCTCTGAAGGCGGAACAAGAACTCATGAAGGCCAAAGCTTCTCCACCCCAAGCTCACTTCACGATGACCAAGCTCCATGAGAACGAGCATGAGGCTAGTACCACCATGATGTCCAAGCCCGACGAGCTCCAAGATGATGCTCCCAAGTTCGACTTCGCCTCCATCCCTCTTTGTGGCATTGATGATGTCGAGTCTTCCATGACTCTTTTTCAAGACGGTGCAGTGACGAGTACGACTACGAAGACCCTCAAGGACCAAGCTTTGGAGGCGAGCGACAAGGTGGCGAGCAAGGATGATGCTTCCATCTTAGGAGGCGAGAGTGATGATGTGCCATCTTCGGCCTTCATCCACGGCGACGGCGATGAGATGGTTGAGCATGGGATTTTCCCTTCGACCACGGCGATGTATGATGACTTGAGTGACTTTTTCCACCATATTGAGAGTGAGAGTGACTTCACCACTAGCCCCATATATGATGTGTTACCACAATTCCCATGTGAGGAGAGCCACAAGCCCCACCACTTGAGTGAGATGAGTGACTCCACCATAGGTGAGATTGAGTGCACCTACCTTGAGGGAGTGAGTGAACCACCACATAGAGAGAGTGAGATAGTTGATAGGTCATGTGAGGCCACTTTCAACACTAACGACTTGACCTCTACCTCTATTGTGTCTTCTCATTTGGTGCTATGTCCCATCTGTGATGACGCGCTGATTCGCGACAACTACGTCCTACCTTTGGACAAGACGATGGCCATGGTGGAATATGATGCACCCCCCACATGGTTCCATCAAGATGAAGATGACCACCATGTGGTCGTTCCCACCTCACCTACACCACTTGAGTGGAATGAGAACGGTAACATAGGTGACGGTGATGCTCTAGTCCCACTAGTGGACATTCTTGACAATGATTGCTTGCATGATGTTGATCCACCTAGTACCATGATTCATGCTAATGCGACGTCCTCATGTGATGATTTCTTGCCCATTTATGATGAGTATGATGATTGCCATGTGGATTTTACTAGTTGTGATGCCATGTTGCATAGGATTTCTTGTGACAATTCCTTAGGTCACATCATGTTTGCCAATTCGCTTGACTTGTCATATGCTATGCATGAGATCAATCATATGTCATATTTGCAATCTCTTCATAGTGACTATGCATATGCCATTCAAATTAAACCAATTTGCACTTGTGGCATAGATGACAAGCCCATGGTTATTGGCATTTGTTTTTCTTGTGATGATATTGATATGCTCCCTTTGCATCATTTATCTTATATGCCATGCCATGACCACCTAGCTTCGGATATGCATTGTTTTGGATGTTGTCCATTTTCTCCATATGATGTTTCTGATATTGCTCATGAGGAGACCCCCATAGTTTCCTCATACATTTTAGGAGATTTTGATCACTCCCATACATTGCATGATCCCAATACTTGTATGCTAAATTTGCATCCACATCGTGTTATACATAACAACTATTCTTTCATGATGGATGACATGTTCTTATACCATGCATAAAATTTCTTTGAGCGATGCTTATCTTGTACTAACTCTCACGTGCACATACACATCATGATGGATGATGTGTACATTTACCACACACACAATTTCTTTCGTTTGTGTCTCTTTTGTGTAGGTACCCATGAATACTTGTCAACCTCACAGTCCCATGAGTTGACAAAGCGAGCTCTAGAGAGCAATGATGACTTGGGATCCCATGGATTATCCTTCCCACCGCTCTCTTCGCGCAAAGACTTCGCGCATTTATTCTACATGTCCCTCACATGGTTATGGATTATTGTCCATTACATATTCTATGCCCATCTTGCCATGTTCACTTTGCATGATATGCTCATTCCCATGCCTTTGCCATGCATTTGTGACCCATGCTTTGCATTACACATGATGATTGATTCTACTACTTGTATGTGTATTTGCAAGCTTGGTGGAGATATCACTTGTTATTTCCATATTTGCTTTGTGCCCCATGCCTATGATTATACTATGATCTTGTGTTGTGTTCGTGCTTGCGATATGCCATATGTATTGTCTATGTATATTATTTGCTCACATGACATGATTGCCATGATTTCCTCTAGTATGTTGCATCTTCGCACTACTAGCTTCCACAACTTCATTACTATGAGTGCTTGCCTTGTTGCATCACCGATGATTCATACTTGCTCATTTCATGCGGTTGATGACAACCATCTACATGCTTTGCACATGATTGTTATTGCTTGCCATCATATATCTCCATATGCTGCCTCTCTCATGCTAGATGATTTTCCATGTATTGAGCGCAACCATGATTTTAGTCTTGCTAATGAGATTGCCCCCATAGCATTCTCACATATGTTTGGAGATTTTGACATATTCCTTGTGAAGCATGCTTGTCTTGCCTCTTTGAAACATTTACCTAGTGCCATGAATATAGCCATTATTGCATCATATTATGCACTTGTGCTACTAATGGTTATGTGCAAGAGAGGAGAACCATCATGATGGATGATGTGTTTATCTACCATGCGCATACATTTTTTGTTTTGTTGTGTGCATGTGTAGGATACTTGGACTTCGTCTTGACTTCCACTTCACGTGAGCTGACCGTTCGAGCTCTTGAGAGCGAACCACCTTCTACCACCACGATTCTACATCGCACTTGATTGTGCTTCGGCATTGTGAAGAATGCACAAGGACACGCCTTCAAGGTGACATCTTTCTTGAGCATAGATATTGAGGATCATACTACTTGTGTTCCTTGCACCATGAGACTTATTGTTCATCTTGGACCACTTGATTGCACAACCGTTAGACATCTTGCTTCGACTTGTCACTTTCACCATTCCACGCATCATGATATATATGCCTTGTGTGTTGCATCCAATTCTTGGATTACATGGTCCTATCACATGTTTGGTTGCAACAATATCATTTCTTCACATATGCCATGTCCCATTGATTGCTACATGCTTGCCTTGATTGCCTCACACATGATGAACAATTGCTCTTTCTATTGTGTTGAGTGCCACACTATATTCACTACACCCCATGCACATTATGCTTGGATTTTCTTGCACTTGAACCATGTGTTTAGGCACTTCATTTTATTTGGTGTTGTGAATGATTTCTATGCCTACCATAGACCTTTCATTGAGCAATTTGTGAATGCTTGCTATGAACTTGAGGTAGATGCTTCTTCTCTTGTCACACATATTTGCATCACTACCTCACATTCACATGCTTTTCCCCATGATTTCTTTGCTTGTGCTAGATTGATATGCTTACATGCCATGTCACAATCCTTTGTCACACCATATGCTTTGCATGATGACGACACTTGTTTGGCGAATCACCTCTTGAATGCTTGGTTTTGCACTAATGCTAACCACATTTATTTTTCCAAGTGTTTGTTGTCCTTGCTCATTTTGAAGGAATCACTAGACGGTGCGACATTGGAGAGTGCCCACTTCAAGCTTGAAGATGATGACTACTTGGTGAACGTCCGCTTCTACACGGCGAAGCCATCTCTTTCCCATGGTGATTTGGTTTTCGATCCGAGGTCGGATCTTTCCCAAGGAAGGGGAGATGATGCGGAGCATCCTACGGGCATCACCATGTCAAGAGTCTGTTTGGCAAGTGACACGTGCGACATCTAGTTCACATACACAAAGGTGAATCATCTCCTTTACACGTGCTCACTTGACTCCTTAGAGGATGGTATACTACTTGACACCCCTCTTGTGTGCATGCATAGGTATTGTCGGAACTTCACGGATGACGAGGAGGAGTGCAAGCGCCAAGGAACACCTACACCATCCGCGAGGGAAGCATGGAAGAGAAGACGGAAGAAGAAGGAGCTGAAAGTCTACAGCGACCGGACGACCGGAAGCCACCGGATGTGCGACCATCTACAACTGCCGGACGACCGACGAATACTGGACGTTCGACATGTCCCAGGCACCGGACGTCCGACGCTTACCGGAAATCCGGTGCCACCGATCCCAAAGCAAAACGACGGACGACCGATGCTGACCGGACGTCCGGCACCACCTGTCCAGAGAAGAATCAGCGGACGTCTGACCCGCGCCGGACGTCCGGACTGTCCTGAGCCACCGGACGTCCGGTACCCATCGGACGTCCAACGCCTGTCTGTGCGCAGTGTATCGGGTCGAGCCCATGTATCCCTTCGCCCTCACTTACCCCTTCGTGGCCCTAGACTATATATACTCCTCCACCTCCTCCATTTGAGGGTTAGCAAAGTAGTAGCTCATTTAGAGATAGAGCTTTGCTCATCCATTACGGATCTACTCCATGAGAGAGACCGCGGCCCCTCTTCGGAGAAGATCCACCTTGGATTCAAGACCCCCGTGTGGGAAGATCCTTCTAGGATTCAAGCCCCCATCTCCTTTGGATTTGGGATGAACTCTACCATCAAGACCTCCTCACGGAGATGAACCATATTTTCTCTCCGTTCTTCCCCGTGTTTTTCGTGTTCTTCGCGGGATCCGCTCCTTTCGTGAAAGATCGGCCGTATAGGGTTCCACCCTACATCAACTTGGCACTATGTCAATAGGTTAGTACCAAAAAATGATATAAAATGATTATAAAACATCCAAGATTGATAATATAACGGCATAGAACAATCCAAAATTGTAGATACGTAGGAGACGTATCAACGTTGACACCACTGAGTATGACTACGCTCCAGACGTCCAGCCCCCTTCAGCAGTGCTTCCAAGCAAGCAAAACCCCCTTGATCATTCATATATCACTCATTCTTTCTCTCTCATGCTTGCATTAGATTTTGCTACTATTGTTCTATAGCTCCTATTCTAATGCATGGCCTGCTTTTGTAACCTGATGTTGTTACTTTACCTGTTATCCTATATGCTTAGTATAGGTTGGTTAGTGATCCATCAGTGGCCTCGCAACCTTGTCCGTGTTGCCAAACTTTGCTTCCGGATGATTAGACCATTGATATCGACGTGCAGAGACCAACACATCACCGGCACCCCCCTTTTAGTTATACGACTCTGCAGAGCTACTATCGAGTGCCGAGGGTGATACCCCGCATCTCACTCCTGATGATATCTCTGTAGTGTAGCTAATCGGTCGTGGATTACAGAGGGTGATTCCTCGTTCACCATTCCCGATGATGACTCTTTCGTGAAACACCTCAAGTGTGAACCCTCCGAGGGTGATTCCTCCAAGGTCACCTTGACGGTTACATCGAGTAGGAATCCTTTGAGGGTGATTCCTTAGGTCCCCCTTGATGTTATGGACACACGTATACCTTGACCTTCACCTCAGTCCTTTGTTGAAGTTGGGTCGAACCAAGGGGCACCCACGAGAGTTATTGAAGTCGGGTTGACCATGAGGGTAACCACGAGATAATGACGCGGCACGATCGGGCAGACAAACCGCCCAGGAGAGGGATGGGTCTGACCCTTGTCGTAAGTCCGCGAGACGGGGCGATAGGATCACTGATCATCTCACTACAAAAAAAGACACGTCCGTGACATTTTGGGCCGAACGAATTTTTTTTCTGTCATACATATGACACTTCTATGACGATAATTGTGACAAAACCCGGTATCATCATAGATGTGGTGGGCTCCTACTTCTATGACAAAAAATCATGACAGAAAATGGGCTTTTCGTCCTGGGCGGGCCGGAGACGCAGATGCATGAAATTCTTTGGGCCGTCCATGACAGAAAAAACCGTGGTAGAAGCGAGGGCGAGGAAAATTTCGGGGAGTTCCCGGTTACGGTGGGAGGTCGGGGGCCGAGCGATGCACGTTTCTCTCATACACGTACGCGCGCGTGTGCGAGGCGTTGGCTCTAACTGAACCCGAGCGAAACGTTGGGCTCTAACTGAATCCAAGCGATTGCATTGCAGGCTACGCGTTACTGAACCCGAGCGATCGATCGATGGCTGTTAACTGAACCCGGTCGAGCGATTCCTTCGCTACTGCTGCTAACTAAAGTCGATCGATGCTGCCTCTGGGATGAACAGTGAGCGTGGGGGGGGGGGGGGGTTTGGATGAACAGTGAGCGGTGGCGTTGCCTCTGGATGAACAGGACCCCGTGGTGTGGTGGAGGGCTGGATGAACAGTAGACGGTGGAGGGGTGCCCGTGGAGGGGTGGTTGAACAGGACCCCGTGGTGTGGAGGGCTGGATGAATAGTAGACGTTGGAGGGGTGCCCGTGGAGGGGTGGTTGAACAGTAGCCGGTGGAGTAGCGCGCGGTGGAGGCTGGATGAACAGCAGCCCATGGAGGCTGGAGGAGGTCGACGGTAGCCCGTGGAGGCTGGAGGAGGTCGACGGTGGAGATGAACAGTATCCCGTGGAGTCCCATTTTGCGGTACGCCACATCCCTCCCGATGAACAGGACCCCCGTTTCGACCGTAGCGCTCCAACACAAGTCCGTTTTGTCCGTTTTGTGGTACGCCACACCCCTCCCGATGAACAGGACCCCCGTTTCGACCGTAGGAGGTCCGTTCCGTCCGTTTTGCGGTACGCCACACCCCTCCCGATCAACAGGACCCCCGTTTCGACCGTAGGAGGTACATTTCCTCCATTTTGCGGTACGCCAGACCCCTCCCGATCAACAGGACCCCGTTCAGGCCTCGTTTCCATCGCTTGTTCCGTCCAAGCCCTCCCGATGAACACGACCACGCATTCCATTCCGACCCAGCCGATTGGCTCCCACACGTTCCGTTGCCTCCCGATGAACACGAAGCAATCCGTTGCTTCCCCATGAACACAACGCATTCCGTTGCCTCCCCATGAACACGACGACGACGATGTTTCTCCGTTCCGACCCGGCCATGTACACGAGCCCTGGTCGTACGTATGCGCGAGTAGGCGTTCGAGACCCCGCCCGTATGTACACATATGTGGCCATATTTTCTTTCTTGTACCCTGGCCGCTGTACGTATGTGTACATGCTACGTGCGCGCCTCTACTATGACACGTACGCGCCTCTACTACGACACATGTGCGCCTCTACATCCACCAGTATATATGTACGTACACGTTCGCGACCAGAATGACAACGCTACGTATGCTTCGACCAGGTGGGTCCCGACTGTCAGGCACTTCCTTGCCTACGAAGATGTAGCTGGTGGGTCCCAGCAGTCAGGGGGCGAATCGTTTTTTTCCTCGGACGCACTTCCTTGCATGTGAAGATGTAGCTGATGGGTCCCAGCAGTCAGGGGCAAACGTTTTTTTCTTGAAATACGGTGGCCGTCCAGTGGGTCCCCGCTGTCAGGTGGAGGAATAATTATTTTGCACGTAATAAGGAGGCACTTCCTTGCTGCGGCCGGTGGACCCAGCTGTTAGTCTCTCCACGTATAGTCCACGTCCGATGGAAGCCGTTCCTTGGCCATGTTTACCATACCGCGCCGAGAGCACCAGGACGGTGGACGACGGCGAGGCCTAGGAAGGGGACGACGCGGAGCCGAGGAAGACATGGCAGTGGATGCCCATGCGTAGAGGAGTATGAGGGTTCACTGGTTCGCTGCGGTGTGAGGCTGCCGTCACCGCAGAATAACAGGGGGTGTGGGTGAGTAGAGGGATGGCCTGGCCAGCGGTGGGAGTAGTAGGGGGCGGTGAGGCCTCCACCGCATCGCAGCCGGCCATGGGAGGCAGGAGCACGAGGCACGACCGGCGCTGGTTTGGGCGGCTGGAGCAAGAAGACCAGAGGTTGAAGAAGCACTACGGCCGTTGGATGGACATCGTACGGTCACTAGAGCTAGAATCGTGCATATTGACTAAGTTGACAAAGCCCTTCGTCCCCGTCAACTTAGTAGGCCCACAAGTCAGCCTGCCACTATACTGGGTCCCAGCTAACAGGGGGAGTATTCATTTTTTTTGTGCGTAATAAGGAGGCACTTCCTTGCGTGCGAAGATATAGCTGGTGGGTCCGAGCTGTCAACGGCGGTAACGTTTTTTCGCGAAATATAGAGGCCCTTTCGATGGGTCCCTGATGTCAGGTGGAGGAATCATTATTTTGCGCGTAATAAGGAGGCATTTCCTTGCGTGCGGCCGTGGACCCAGCTATCGGCCTCTCCACGTACAGTCCACTTCAGATGCATGTCAGTCGTTGAACACGTTGACCAGGCCACGCCGAGAGCACCAGGGCGGTGGACGATGGCGAGGCCTAGGAAGGGAACGACACGGAGGCAGGGATGACTCGGTAGTTGTTTCCCACGCATAGGGGAGTACAACTGTACGAGGGTTTACTGGTTCGTCTACCGTCGTCGGAGAATAACAGCAGGTGTGGGTGAGTAGATGGATGGCTAGGCCAGCGATGGGAGTACGGTGGGGCGGTGAGGCCTGCGCGGCAGCAGATCTGGCCGCTGGGAGGAGGGAGCAGGCAGTCCCGCCGGTGCTTGTTTGAGCGGCTGGAGCAGGAAGAGCAGAGATTAAAGAAGCACGACGGCCATTGGATGGCCATCCAACAGTCACTGCTTGTGCGTCAACCTTTTTTTAGGAAAGCCTCAAATCTGTGGAAAACAGCATACAACCCATCTGCCATTATTTCTAATAATTTACAGCTCATTTGCTAATTATTAAGTTTTTTTAAGCCCATATTCTTTTTGTTAGCATTACAACCCATATTGTGGCCACGGTTAAAAAATTATACGAAATTTTGCATATTTCGGTGCGGTCCAAACTGTTTTTAATCCCGAAATTTCGACTCACATTCAAACTAATTTTAAAAATAAATGTATATCAATATAAAATCCAACAAATTCTCCACGCATAAAAATTAATGTAATTTAAAATCTTGAAATGAAAAAAAAGATATTTGAAACTAATTGTCGAGTTGATGTGTTTTAAAAATGTACAGCCCATTTCTCTTTACTGATGGGCCATTTTCTCGGCCAGCCGAATGAAAGCTCTCCTCGTCTTGAAAGATTTGCAGTCCAACAGGCCTGACAAAGCGACTTACTTGGCAAATCACAAAAAACTGGGCTGTGACCGTGGACCCAGCTGCCAGCCTCTCCATGTACAGTACTCTTCCGATGTAATGTCGTTGACCATGCCGCGCCAAGAGCACCAAGGCGGTGGACGACAGCGAGGCCTAGGAAGGGGACGACGCGGAGCCGGGGAAGACGCGGCAGTGAATGCCCACGCGGAGAGGAGTACGAGGGTTCGCTGGTTCGGCTGCGGTGTGAGGCTGCCGTCGCTGCAGGGCCTGGCTAGCGGTGGGAGTAGTAGGGAGCGATGAGGCCTCAACGGCAGCACAGCCGGCCACTGGAGGCAGGAGCAGGCGGTCTCCCCGGCGCTAGTTTGGGCGGCTGGTGCAAGAAGAGCAGCGATTGAAGAAGCAGCAGGACCGTTCGATTCAAATCCAACGGTTACTAATGCTAGAATCGTTTGTTGACTAAGTTGACAACACCTACGTACGCGTCAACTTAGTAGGCCCACAGGTCAGCCTCCCAATCGGTGCGCCCTAGATGTCAGTGGGAGGAATATTTTTTTCGCGTAATAAGGAGGCAGTTGATTGCGTGCGGCCAGGCCAGCGAAGGGAGTAGGGTGGGCCAGGGAAGCCTACGCGGGATCACAGCGGGCCACAAGAGGAGGGAGCAGGCAGTCCCGCCGGCGCTAGTTTAGGCGGTTGGAGCAGGAAGATCAGAGATTGAAGAAGCACGTCGGCCGTTAGATGGACATCCAACAGTAACTGCTGCTAGAATCGTGTGTTCACTGATAAAGCCTTGCGTAAACAAGTCAGCCTCGAAATCTGTGGCGTGTACAGCCCATTTGCTATTATTTTTATAATTTTTACTCATTTTCTAATTCATATGGAATTTATTGCAGCCCATTTTCCATTTTTAGAATTGCTGGCCATTTTCTCGTCAGTACCAGTGTCAAAAAATTAACTAAATATGTGGGAAATTTTGAAAAATCGCAATTTTTTGCTGCGGAACGAAATATTCTTAATCCAAAAATTAATAGCCATACTAAAACAAATTTAAAAATAAATTAGTACTATGTCATGTTAAATCCAATGAAATACGTATAAGATATGAGTGAAGAACAAAAACAAAAAAAGAAACTTATATCCCATTTGCTATAAATTTTTTGGAATTTTCAACCCCTTTTGATATTACTTCTAATAGACATTGACCATACTCTTAAGCCAGGCCGAAATGCATCCCTCCTCGTCTTGAAAGATTTGCAGCCCAGTAATTCGGAGAAAACAAATAGGCCTAGCTTGGGTATTCTTCAAAAAGAAATACTGGGCTACCTATTTTCCCAAAGAACTGGTGCATGAGCATTTAGCTTTATTTATTTATTTAATTATTTATTTATGTTTAGGGGACCATGAGCATGTACCTGGGCCAGATTCATGTGAGAGCCTCCCTTCCAGTTAATTATGGGCTTCTCTATTGGGCCTTCATCAGTGGGCTGCATGTTATCAACAAGTGGAAAATATGTTCCGTACGAAAAATAGTATGCGCTACGTACGGTACGGGGCACTAAAGGATCGAACCGTGCAACGACTTCCAAAACATTGTGTTTGTCATTCTAACAACACATTTATTCAACCAACAGACGAAATATACTACTGATTGTACATTGAAAACAGCAGTAGCAGCAACCAGGGCTGGGGGTGCAATAGAAGCAGTAAGCAAGCCAGAAGAGTGAAGACGCAGCTCTCTCTTCCAAATCAAACATCAGCCATCATTACAAAAGGGCTACAAAAAAGAACAAGTGTATGCATCAAACTAAATAAAGATCCTACTACACCAAGTGTACGCATCTAACTAACTGGCTCAGTTAGGCGTTACTATTTATTAAGCTATGGAGATTGGCTGACGGCTTGAACCAGATGGGTGCCTGACGGGGGAAACTCCAGCCAGCAGGTCGAAGTCTGATACTTGCGACCCTCTCTCCTACTTTGGGCTGCAGAGCGTGGCGGCACATATCAGGGTATGGTGCATGCAGAGACGCATGGTACGCTGTGTACACACAGTTTTGCCTGATGAATGAAACCGCGCTGCCATCATGATCCTTGCATGGTACTGAGATTGTCCACACGTGAAACAATGGGCTTAATTACCTCTGTGGGGAGCGAATTCCAGCCACTCTTTCGGCGGACGCTGCTCGGTTCTGCCATTGTTAGTGCTTGGGTTTCGGACGAGGGGGGAGGCGCCTTAGCGGGGATGGAAGATTGGACGAGATTATGTGCGGACAAAGATGGAGAAGCGAATATGTGCTGCAGGAAGTGGACATGTGATGATGACTACAGCACGCCGCTTGACTTACGAGACACATACCAGCAGCGTAGGGTCATGTCGATGCCAGACAACTTGCTTGAGTGATCTCAGTACTAGTACTCCCTACAGTGCTATGCCCTAACTTGCTTGAGTAGAGTAGTAGAGTAGGAGTCTACTCTACTACTAGCACCGGAGGAGTAGTATATTCTAATCTAAAATAGTTACAAACTTCAATGCCCGAGCGTGGAACGACTATGAACCGTGCTCAAAGACCATGAAGGCGTCTCGTCCTCTTCCTCCCTCCCTCTCGCACCGCCCATGAAGGCGCCTCACCGTATCTGCGCTCCATCTTACCCTGCCATCCAAACATCTTTTTGGTTAGAGTTAGTTCACAGCTAGTTCAAGGTTAAAATCTAACTCTAACCTCTAACTAAGTTAGAGTATCCAAACAGGGCCCGTGTCTACGTGGTGTTTGGACATGGGCGACAACCACAACGCCAACGGTGCTGCTCCCGTTGCACCGTATGTGTTTCTGTCCTTCTTGTTCGAAATCGTGGTAGAATTCATGTTTCTACTCTATATCCTACTACTATGCTAGTCCACACGATTAGTTTCATCTCTGTTATAGCCGTCATGGTTTATTTTGTGCTTATTCGGATTAAATCTCGTAGTAACTTGCTCATATATTCAACTGGCGCAACGTCCCCTATAGCCACTCCCGTTTCATGGACGGCCTGGTCGATGCCTCTAAGGAGCCCTTCATCCACTGCTATGAGTGCCCGATGCCGTTTTGTGGCTCGCCAGCGGACATGGTGCATCACCTCACGGATGCGTGCAGCGGTCACTGCTGGCCCTTGGTGGAGAACATCAAGTACGCGACATGCTACCCGTTCACCATGCCGGAGTCGCTGGAGGATCACCACCGCCTGCTAGTCTAGGAGGAGGAC
Organism: Triticum urartu; assembly: GCF_003073215.2. Classification (NCBI taxonomy): domain Eukaryota; kingdom Viridiplantae; phylum Streptophyta; class Magnoliopsida; order Poales; family Poaceae; genus Triticum; species Triticum urartu. Next base: position 294,602,940 of record NC_053026.1, on the reverse strand, counting down.
GGTAGCGTCTTCCTCTTGACCGTGGGCACCGGCGAGGCCCGCGCAGGCCGTCGTCCCGTCTCTGTAATGTGCGTCAGGGGCGACGCCGCTGACGCTGACACTGACACGAGGCCGATGTACGGGTGCGTGGTCAGTGTTACTACCCCTCCGGGTTGCGTGGGCGGCGACACCGGCCTCATCGAACGGACTTGGACTCTGTGGAGCTGGGACTATCCCGCCAATGTGGACTTGGAAAACCCATGGCATCCTTTACCCGCCGACGCGGTGCACGGGGACTCCAAGGAGGTTCACCTAGACATACGCATTATCAAGTTAAATGTTGATCATTAGTCTTCGCTCAATGTAATCCGCTGTTTAAGCATGTGGAGACTTCCATGCAGGATCTTGCTCTATTGGAGTATCGCGCATGAATAAAAGTGTATCTGTTTATGGTTTAGTCTAGAATCTTCCATGTATGAATTTTTACTATAGTACAGGTGAAAGACTTATGATGAACCATTTCTTACATCTCCTCTGCCCGCTTGCAAGTCATCCTGATTTAATCCCTCCGTCTAGGTGTATAAGGGCATGGTTAATATTACTTAATAGTATAGCCAACTGTTGACTATAAGAAAGTGCCATGTCATTTGTAGCCAACATGTATAACAATCGATACTCAAAAACTAATTCTTACTAGTGTGTATGCACGTGCAATGCACGTCTTAACAGTATGGTGTGATTCCACCAAAAAAATACTTTGAAAAATGAATTCCGAGCAAAAAAAATATTGTTGATGCACACGAAATAGAGTTTAGAAATTTACTAATTGGTAGTACAAAATGCAACTACTGCCTGCGGTCATCCAGAAATTTTTGAAGAATATAAAAAAAAGTACGTGGTGGAACCCACAAATTGTTTACTTCAACTTTAGTTTCTCCTCCAGACCATCTCACATCGGCTCACAACCAACTCTTTTTTTTACTCATCACAACCTGACAATTGCAGCATAGTAGAGGAGGCATAGGTCTTCTTTTCAGGAAGGTATGACATGGTGCAGCGATGGTTCCAGAACCAAGTAGATTCAGCTGCAGGCACTATTCACTGAGAATCCCTCCAATATCAGCCGTTAGATTTAGGAGATGAGTAGCTAGGATTGATGCTCTAGGTGCAATCCAGGACTCGTATACTATATAGTAGTAGTAGTATAGATAGTATAGAAAAGATCATTTCTTGCAAAGCACAATAAGTGTTATTTCTTCACAAGTTTTGGATGCATGTTGAACAGTTGAATGCTTTTGTTTACAAAAGATACCTTTTTTATCTATTTCACCCGGATATTTGTGAGCTCTAGAGATGAAATAATATCCGAAGAAACCTATCGATACCCATTACACATGAGATGACCCCCACATCCTTTGTCAAAATAAACAACTCCCCGATCAAAGCATTTCACTCTTTAGTGCAATGCACGGGCACCTTATTACTATAGATTAGTACGACCAAAAATTGAACTAACATTATATATAGTACGATAAATGCTGATGCATGTCACCTAAAATTATATCATTCAAAACTATGTTCAAATACGAATCCAACGATATAGTTTTTGTTGACATACACTAACATTTTGTGAGTTAAATCTTCAGTCAAATTCAATGGGGGACTAATAAACCACGATCGATGTAGTACAAGTGTAGAGGGCGGCGCTGCACGGGAGTCTCACCTCTCACCCCGCTCGTGGCGCGGCAGTAAAGCTGTCATATCACAAAACCCAACCACTCCCAGTAATAAGTGGCCTGGTAAAATAAACAGACAAGCAACCATCACATCCCTCCGTCTTTTTTGCATTTCATCTCTCTGCATTCACTTTCTCCGGTTCATCTCGCACACTCGATCCCTAGCTACTACTCCTAGGGCCAGTTCTTTTGGCGGCTTCCCCAGCTTTTCCCACAAGACTAGTCACAGTGGAGAGTAACAATAAGGTGCCTCACTCATTTATTTGGGCTTCTAAACTACTACTCTGTCCTGGTTTATTCCTCACCATTGTAATTTGTGCTAAATTTTGACCAAAGATTTAACTGGTTTATTCCTCACCATTGTAATCCCTCCGTCTAGGTGTGTAAGTCATCTTACGAAAACCAAATAATCCCAAAACACTTAGGCGTGGTGCATTAACTTCTACCTCGTTTCTTGTTTCTTGACATATCAACCAATAAGAGATAAAGAGTGTGCATGCTTTTAATGACTTGAGATATCAAACACGACATGCAGTGGTTAGTTCATTGCATGCAATACTATTAATTAGCAAATAAACATTAACGTTTCTCGTTTTCTCCTCCTCCTTGCTCACGGTGCACAGCCTAAGAGCAAGTACAATAGAGACTAGTCAGCAGGCTATAGCATCTTCCACATCAGCAAAATCATAGCTGGAGGAGAGAGAAGTGATAAGAAAGGACCAAGCGGGCGCTTCGCGAGTCGTCGGGCGATAGCACAAGCAACGAGGAAAAGGAGCCTGCATGCAGCCCATGCGAGCGCTACGGCCGGCGTTCAGCTCCCCCCAGCCAATCATGTCACTTTCCTTTGCCTAGCACAGTATGCATGCATTAAATGTATAGCCAACACTACAGCCATTCTACTGTATGAACTTTTTCAAATACAGGCTACAGGTGACATGGCTCTACTATAGAGCCGGCAGCAGGCTTTACTATTAACCTTGCTCTAAGATGACTTACTCACCTAGACGGATGGAGTAGTGCATGTGACATGCACTAACATTTCATTAGTTAAATTTATGATCAAAATTTGACACAGATTACAATGGGGACCAATAAACCAGGACGGAGGTAGTAGTTATGGGATTACTAATCTAGAAGTCTAAAAGAACTGGCCCGTGGTACTCCTACTTGTAGTAGTACTCAAGTTGGAATTCCAATTGCATGGCACAACTTGTTAGGCAAAAAATTCGATACAGGGTGTAGGAAGCGGTTTGGGAATTTGCATGCCTTTCCGACCAGTGAGATACTCCGTACAAAGTACGATAGAGAAATAACCACAGAGAAGGAAGCTAAAAGTAAACAATCAAATGAGCATTTTTGCATTTGTTTTGCATTGAATCGTTTCACAAGCTTGACTAGTGTTGTTTTTCTACTTTTACAAAAACCGCATCGTAATGTTAAAATGTGCATTTGCACGTACATAAGTAATAGTAGTACTCCCTCCGTCTAGGTGTATAAGTCTTCCCTCCTTCTTGGTCATAGTGCACAACCAAAGATGACTTATTGACCTGGACGGAGGGGGTAGCACAGCCTGCAAGCATATATCGAGAGAGACGTGTAGTGCGATAGTATATAGTAAAGTTTCTGCTATATGCACGTACTTGCAAAATGCGTACGAATACACAAGGTTTCCAAAATTTCCCTTTTACATACTTAATTAAGGACGATAAAAATTCCTGAACGTTCGGGATTTATCATTTGCGTCCCAAAACTAATGAGATCGCCTTACGAAACAAAAATTATACTCATCCTAAAAGCCACGGCGCTCGCAGGAGCGCTTGCGGCGTGCCACGAGTGCCCTGGTGCGCGGCCGTTTCCCAGCGCGCCGACACAATGCCTCTTCCTCAGCCTCGCAACTCGCGAGGTGCTGATTGGCGGCTTGCCGATGGGTGAGCGCGATCTCACCGGTGTGGTGATCCGGCGCCAACAGGTACTCCTCCTCGATGGAAGCGTGCACCCGGTCCACGTACCGCCAAGCGTAGATGAGACGCTTGGGCCCGACTGCACTCAGGGCGTCGGCACGGGCGTCCTCCGCCACCCTCACGGCCCTCACACAAGCCTTTTGCCAAAGATCCAATCGCCTGACTCTCTCGGACGCGACATAGGCCTCCCAGGCAGCTTATTCCGCGGTGCGCTTCTCTTCCTCGGCCTTCTTCTCCGCCTCTATTTTGGCGCGCTCTGCTGGAGGCAAAGCCTCCCACAAGGCGACATCCATTTCTTTTCAAAGCTCCTCAAGGTTGGGGGGGCTCGGCGGGCGGCGCGGCGTTCTCCTCGTAGCGGGGAGCCGACGCGTCCTCCGGCGCGCGTGCTGGCGAGATTGGGAACGCCGACGCGTCCACCTCGACGCGTCGCAGCGAGGAGCGGAATGCCGACGCGTCCTCCTCGACTAGTGGCAGCGAGGAATGGAACGGCGACGCGCCGCGTCGCGACGAGGAGCGGAACGGCAACGCGTCCTCCTCGACTAGTGGCGGCGAGGAACGGAAAGGCGATGCGTCGCGTAGCGGCGAGGAGCGGAACACCGACGCGTCCTCCTCGACTAGTGGCGGCGAGGAACGGAATGGCGACGCGTGACCGTCCGCGCGGTGCAGCGAGGGGCTCCTAGGGCTTGGGAGGGGCGATGCCATGGTGGTCGACGTGAGAGGGAGGGGGAGGAGATAGCGATGAACGTGAACGTGAGGGGGAGGAGATAGCGATGTCGTGGGAGGCGCAGTATTTATAGCGAGCAATGGCACACCTACGTAAGATATGGACTGAGCTGCACTGACTTAACTGCAGGTCCAGTTGCGTCACTGACATGTGGGCCAGACCCCTGTTGGGCCCATATGTCAGTGACCCAATGCACCTGCAGTTAAGTAACAGCTACGTGGGCATATTTGTTGGAGTAAATTACGGGGGAGCGAAGGGGTGGAAATATTGCTGGTCACAATGGATTGGACGAGCGTGGGGGGAGGAGAGTCATGCATGCAGATTTTTTCACACGGGGTTTAGTGGTGGGACCGCCGGAGGGAGAAGGAGAGTTTGGCAGGCATATTGTTTCCACACATGGAGAGGAAAAGATTTGGAGACGAACGAGCTTCCTGCAGGTATGGGGAACGGTGTATAATAAGTCATCTTGCATGTCGGGCTAGGTATACACTAGTAGAAAACAGGGCTTTGGTCCAGGCCGGGTCAGGCCATTAGTCCCGGTTCAGTCCAGAACCGGGACCAATGCCCCCATTGGTCCTGGTTCGTGAGCCCAGGGGGCCGGCCGGGCCACGTGGGCCATTGGTCCCGGTTCATCTGGACCTTTTGGTCCCGGTTGGTGGGATAAACCGGGACCAATGGGCCTCGCTCCTGGCCCACAACCATTGGTCCCGGTTCGTGCCTCAAATCGGGACTAAAGATTAGACCTTTAGTCCCGATTTGAGGCACGAACCGGGACTAATGGGGTTGAGACCTTTAGTCCCGGTTCTTGCCACGAACCGGTACTAAAGGTCCCATTTTCAAACTCTACCCCCCCCCCAAGTGGATCGCCTTTTCAGTTTTAAAAAAAAATAAAAGAAAATGATGGAAATGTCAAAAAAATAAAAGAAAATAAGTTTCCCATGTGATATGTGGTCTAGTTGTTGGGAAAATTTGCAAATGTGAATTTTGACTTTATTTGCAAAATCTCTCTGAAATTTGTAAAAATGGGCATAACTTTTGCATACTAACTCGGATGAAAAAGTTTTTTATATGAAAAAGCATCTACTCGAAAAGTTACATCCGAATTTAACTGGGGGAACCCCGTTAAACATTTTCAAAATCCTCAAAAACCTAATAGAAAAAAGTTACGGGGCTTTTAAGATCTAGAGTAAAAAAATCAAAAAAAATTCAAACAGTGGGCAAACTATGGTCAAACAATGGTCAAACTAATTATTCTAGAATATTAGTGTTACTAAATAATTATTTCTATTATTTCAATTTTGGTCAAATCTGGTCAAACTGTGGTCAAACAATGGTCAAACTAATTATTCAAGAAATATTAGTGTTACTAAATAATTATTGTTTTTAAAACAATAGTTTCAAAATAAAACTATGAAATGTGTCACTTCATGCTCAAGCAAAATTCCTGAAGGTTAATAGGATTGACATCTTAGTATTGTCAGGAAAACAACAAGTGCAGACTTGGAGCGAGGGAGAATAGAACCCGGAAGTTAAGCGTGCTTAGGCTGGGGGAGTGGGAGGATGGGTGACCGTTCGGGAAGTTAGATGATTTGGAATGATGAGGGGTGATTAGAGGATAAATTGAGAAGTGATGAGGGATGGTGATTACAGACTAGAGGTTAAAATAATTCAAAAATTTGAAAATCAAAAAAATCAAAAAAAAATTCAAAAAAAAATCATAAAATTTCCTTTAGTCCCGGTTGGTGTTACCAACCGAGACTAAAGGTGGAGCTCCACGTGGCCGCGCCCTTTAGTCCCGGTTCTGGAGGATGGGTGACCGTTCGGGAAGTTAGATGATTTGGAATGATGAGGGATGATTAGAGGATAAATTGAGAAGTGATGAGGGATGGTGATTACAGACTAGAGGTTAAAATAATTCAGAAATTTGAAAATCAAAAAAAAATCAAAAAAAATTTCAAAAAAAATTTCAAAAAAAAATCATAAAATTTCCTTTAGTCCCGGTTGGTGTTACCAACCGAGACTAAAGGTGGAGCTCCACGTGGCCGCGCCCTTTAGTCCCGGTTCTGGATTGAACCAGGACTAAAGGGATAGGCATTAGTACCGACCCTTTAGTCCCGGTTCCAGAACCGGGACTAAAGGCCCTTATGAACCGGGACTGAAGGCCCTTTTTCTACTAGTGATAGTCTCAAGTCATTAAAAACATACATGCCCCACACATGTTCATATTTCAAGGTGCACTAAATTATTGCATGCGATGATTAAGGCTGGCCATAATGGTGGTATCTTAGCTGGTATCATGCACACGGGAATAGCAAACATGCTGATGTGGCAAAGAATTAAAGAAGAGAGGGGGGTTAGAGGGGGGTTAGAGTAACTAGTGTTCATGCATGCATGTCGTTTTCCATTCACATTTTACAAGTAAAATTCATGGACAAACTTTGACCCAGAGTACGATGGGGACTAGTAAACCAGAATCGAGGTGGTAGTTTTTTTAATCAAAGAAGGGTTTCCCCTTCCGATTTTCATTACTGAAAACCAGCATCTAAATCTAAACCATAGTATTTACCCTAGAACTACCAGGTTCAACATCTCGCAACATAAACCCATACAACCTCTATCGCAAAAAAAACATACAACCATACGCCAAGGAGGTACGTAGTACTATGAATTGCATTTTCGCTCCATACCAATCGTTCTAAAAACTACTTACTACTTATAACGCGCCATTGAAAATCGGAACTCTTAACCCTGCTAAAAAATGATATTTTATACATGGCTACTCGATCTATGGCAACTGGAGAGCCACCACGCTCCAAGTCGTTCACCTGTGGTCCCGACCATCAACTCCTACGGATCAAATTATCACGCGAGCTGACTATTCCAGCAATCGTGCACCTAGGGTTTTAGGGTTTATTTGTTAACGTCGCCTTTACGTAACACTCATGTGGGCGAGATAGCGAGAGGCCGACTGCGTGCGTGCGCCTCTTCTCTTCGTATATGTACTCCACCGTTTGTCTATTGCCCAAAAAATTATAATAACTACTAGCAATGTGCCAATGCGTTGCCACACGATCAAAGTAGATTAATACATATTCACCGATTTGATAGAAAAAAAAGTCTAGTTTTGAAATACGTATATCACTAAAAATATGTTATGTTTCACTCAAAATATATTCCTTTGGCGGTTTTGATGAGATAAGGGAGGAATGTTGTTGGTTTCAAGATTCGAGAAGTGGTATATGTCTAATTTCTACTCTTACTAGCAAGATGCCCGTGCGTTGCACGGAACATAAAGATCTTGTGGGAGAAAAGGATGAACGAGGGAAGGTCTTATTTGCAGATGTGGTGAAGAGTGCGGGTAAATTGCCATATTTTCCTTCCTATCCATCAGATATAAATCGAACGACCTACATTGCAGGATGGCAGGCCCACCATCATCACCAACTCTATTTTTTATCCCTACTCTTATAAAAAGCACTGTTGGTGATGATCGTGTGCCTGTCATCCTGCAATATAGGCCGTCCGATCTATATCTGACGGATAGGAAGGAAACTATGGCAATTTTGCAAAAAGATACCCACACCCCTCTCCACATTTGCAAATAAGGCCTTCCCTCGTTCATCCTTTTCCCCCACAAGATAAACTAATCATACAAATGCATCTTGATATTCCGTGCAACGCATGGGCATCTTGCTAGTTGTTGCAAAAAGCCCATGTGTGTGTGAGAGAGAGGGAGAGTGGAGGAGGACGGAGTGCATGTGTGACAAAGACACAAGGAGTGTGTGTGCGATAGGTATCAGCTTAAAATGAGGCGATAGTGTGTGTGCATGATCGAGAGGGCGTGTCTCAAGAAGGGAAGAAAATCTACATAGATACAAGGAGCGGGAGAGAGACATGTATGCGATGGTGGAAGCACGAGTGTGCGGATGTATAAACATATCTAGAGGCTAGCTAGTCGATAAATGTTTGTGAGAGAAATACGAGTTGTGGTGCGAAAGCAAGAGTTTTGTGTGTGTGAGAGAGAGACGGTAGTCAGGAAGGGGAGTGGAAGCAGGAGTTGTGTGTGTGTGTGTCTGTGAGAGAGAGAGAGAGGAGACGGTAGTCGGGGTTGTCTGATCGGTAAACAAATGAATAATGTCAGTCTGGGATGGAGACGAAAAGGAGACCACAACAAATGTTGTGTCTACAGGAGAGAGAGAGAGAGAGAGAGTAATTTTAGTGGTATGAGTCATATGTAGAGACATATAGGGTGTGTGAGAGAATCCCATAGAGAGAAAGACAAAGTGAAAGATGAGTAGAGACTGTGCATGTGGCGGTGAAAAAGAAAGCTTAGGTACCGAGTGATACCAGAGAACAGTAGAGACGTGAGAGATAATGAAAACCGTGTAATGTATAATGATAAGGAGAGTGTGACACTTCTCAAGGGAGACGTCGAGAGACCATGTTTGCGAGGATAGGAGAAACATGAAGTGAGCGTTCGGGTGAGCTGGAGAAAAGAGAGTGATAGCTACCTGAAGGAGCATGCATGCGAGAGAGATGGGCGTGAAAGGAGTGAACAAAAAAGGATTCAAATATTTGAATTCAAGATGATGATACATGTAATCCATACTCGAACCAAAATTGATCTATCAAACATGCATACTCATATGAATTCGCGCACATTTATGTTATTTAATATGTAGATATTACTGATCCATACATTTTAGTAGAACATAATTTGGTTAAATTTTTTCGAATTCAATTTTAAGATTTCGAGATCGTTGTATTTGTAAATCATATTATACATATAAAGGAGCAGAATTCTTTGTTTTGCTTTTGAAAGTATATT